>NC_135412.1:39786489-40083989 GCF_051991245.1 Festucalex cinctus | reverse complement strand
CAATTCGGAGCGCCCATGCATGTCTTTGGAATGTGGGAGGAGGCCGGAGTACCCGGAGAAGACCCACGCGGGCACGGGAGAACATGCAAACTCCACCCAGGAAGGCCGGAGCCTGGACTCGATCTTGCGTCCTCAGTACTGGGAGGCGGACATGCTAACCACTCATACACCGTGCCGCCCACGATCAGGAACTAGAAATTAGAAATTAATAGATTGGAAAATTGACATTCATTTCAAGTAAAATTGTTATATTATGTCATTACTTTTTTTTGGGGGGGGGACATTTTATGTATTAAAAATACTTATTGGTATTGGTACTTGGTATCAGTATCGGTGACTACTCCAAAGTTGAGTACAATACTGGTACTAGTAACCATCTGAAAAAAAGTGGTATTAAACATCCCTAACTTAGAATAAATAAAATAATTCTTTATGTACCTGTAAAAGAGCTCATTTTAGTAATAAAATAGTTCATTTTAGTAAATGTTTTGTCTTTAACTATTTACAATAAATCAATGCCATTTTGGCAGCTAGCAGTAGCTCATCCATATGTAAGATCTTGGGGTTTGAAGCCAGAAGGGCGCAGTTCAAGTCATTCCGCGGAGAAAAGTAAAAATGGCAAATAGTTGTCGGACTGACTACTGTAAAGGTGCCCTTGAGCAAAGTAAACTCCCACCGCCACAACTCAAGAGGGGCAGCACTGTTTGTGTGCCATTTTTACCCTGAGATCTAGCTGATTTAAATAAATAAATAAATAAATAAATAACTTTTGTAAAAGATGCCTAATTAATGCAAGACTACAAGATAATTTAAATGATCCTTGGCAAAATGAAAAAACAAACAAACAAACAAACAAAGAAAAACGGAATGGCCTCTCTCGGGTACTTTGGCTTCCTCTTTTGCCTTTGCCATGCTATTAAGTGGCTATGTAACATGCTCCAAAAGAAGCGGCAGCCTGAAGGAGTTAAGACAAGAAGAATGTGAGAGAATATCATGTGACGTCAGCAGCCTCACGTTCAAAGCGGTCAACAAATCAAGCGGACATTCACTTGTTAGAAAGTTAAGCTTTTTTTTTTTTAATCCTTTACCTTTGTTTACAATTTTGTAACAATTAAGAATGTTAAAAAATGAGAATGCATGTGTGACACTTTTGTAATAACTAACCATTCCAGGAGAATTTGTCATTCATCATTAAAATTCTAATTTGTTTTATCATTTACTTCAATCTGGTTAGTTTGTTTTCACATTTGAATGACAAAAGACTTCAAATCTTAAATAAAGGTTTATCCGTGCAGTTAATATATTTACAGAGGTGGGCGTTTCTTCAATATTGACAGAAGGTCCGTCAATCCGTCAATGACAGATGCCGTTTTTGTTAACAACTGACGGGAAACTTTGAAAAATTGACGAATTTAGTATGGTTGACGTAGGTTTCTGTCCGTCAGCGTAATTGTCAATCCGTCAGTAACTTCTGCAATCTGTCAATGACGGACGTCCCATTACCGGATGCTAACCTTGAATGAGGTAAATATTGACAGAGGCTCATTTTGCTGCACATTCGACAAATGACAGATTGACAGTTCGGCTTGAAATATTGAGGGATTGACGATGATGGAAATGTGTGCTGACTGTTGAGGATTGCCGAATGACGGACACTCAAAATTCATTGACATGGCCACCTCTGTATATTTATGACTGACAATTAGACTCTGGAACAGATTATTTTGATTTCTATTTAGAAGAGTTTCATAGTAAGAACAATTTGGAGGTCAACTAACATTATGAAATTATGTTTTAGTTTATAATTTCCACATACAGTATGACATTTTGAGAATTGAATAATCAGAACAAAATGTTTTCGTCTTTTCACGTGGAAGCTTACGGTCAGCACGTCCACGTCTCAGTTCTGAGGTTGATGGTTTGGATCAGCAGACCTGCAACCCTAATGAGGATAGGCAATATTCACTGTGATACAACAGAGAGTGCGCAGCCAGTGACTCACTTCAAATTTCACTTGAAGAGCCCTCCAGGATGCCCTCCTCCTCATTTAATGCAAAGGCGGAAAGAACAGCGCAGAACACTAAGACTATTAAACCCCCAAATTACAGTACAATAATGCATGATTGTGTGACGCGTAGCTTTAATATTAAACTACGACTCTCTAAGACAATATAATCACATCATCAAGCGGAAAATGGAGTATGGCACAAGACAGAAGGAACATAACTAATCATGTGCACCACCCAGGCCGGGATGGAGGCATTCCAGGCCCAGCACTCTCAGCCCAGAGAATTACAATGCGAAAATACACCGAGCGGTGCACTGCACTCATCCACTGGGGAGGTCAACGCTGACAGCGAGAGAGAATTCATATTCGGGGGGCTGTGAAATATGAGCTTTGTGGGCTGCCAAATTGATTTAGCTGTAAAAATTCTTTTCATTTTGTTTCATAAAGATGCTCATACTTTTATAGCTCCTCCGCCTGTAGCAGTGGGCCTTAGCGATTTGCTTAAAATTTACAGCCCAGGTCATAATCAAGCAGCGCTCACGCTGCATATGGAATGCCACCTTCAAAGTCACTGCTAGAGAAATGAGCCATTTTTCTCAGAAAAGTCAGCGATTCCATGCTCGCATGCATACTTTATTGCTCAGGGGGAGACGTCCTGCTGGTCCTCGAGTTAAAAGTTTCAAGTCATTCAAATTGCTTACGGTGGGGAATGAAATTACAAGTATTGAGTTTAGACCCACTGAATTACTAACTATCCTCTGAATTGGGAATGGGCATTAGACTCAAAATATTTGATCAACAATCAATTACTCAATTATTTTAATCGGATGGGATGATTGATTTCCAAATATTTCCACGCTAGTGTCCAATTTAATCAGCAATTCTCAAAGTGTGGTAGCACACAAAGTCATTGAATATTGTCACACTCACAACACTTAAGTTACGTTGTTCAAAAATTCTGTAATTTATGATTTTCTGGACGCCTTAAAAGCAACCAAACGAGTATCTTTGTGAATGGCTGAGTATTTTAATTTGGTGTTCTTGTCCGTTCTTACGTCCTACATGTGATCTTGTGAAACGTCGTCATTCACGAACACACAGAATACCCGGATGTTGTTCTTGTCTGCTAGCTTAAACCAAGGATGCAGCGGATGCTGATTAAACATTTGGCTGGGAAAATATCTTGAGATGCATTTTGTGCCGCTATCACGGAAAGTCATACACAGTGAGGAATTACACAAGTCGGTTGACGGTTGCGATATATTACTAATTTCATCTAGAGACAATAATTTGCTTTGAATGTCTTTGTTGATAGCTTACTGCTCGGCCTGGTTCCTAAACTAACTGTTATCCTAGCATCTAACAGATTTTGTTAGTCATCTTGACCAGTAAGAGCAGTCAACAAGCATAACCATTTTTTCCCTCTCCATGTGTGGAGTTTCTTAAATTCTAAAAAACTGTTCAGATGTTAAAAGATGTTGGGATGTGTGTACCCCACTTTAGTTGATCTATTGCAACATGTAGCTCAACTAAACTGTTTTTGTAGAGTAAACATAGTGACTATGACGTTCCATAAAGCACACATAACCATGAGAGCGCACAGGTTAATTCCCCGAGATATAATCTGCCTGGTCTCTTGATGACATTTGGTCAGGAGAACAGAGAGACACAGTGGCGTCCATAAAGTACAGTGGAGCATGATGGCTATTTATCAATGGAGCGGCTCACTACTGATTGTTGAAGGCCTACTGAGTCACTTCAGAATTTAGTGAGACAGCCTGCAGTCATATCTCACAAGATATGTCCTGTCAGTCCCATCGACGGGCCCGTACGCCACGGCAAGATAACCTATAGATTTTGTTTTCCTAGCAACATAGTGTTGTTTGTCTCAGAGGCCTCGAATTGGAGTGTACAAATCATTCTGTGTTTTATGTTGTGTTATGACGTGTATGATGGGAGGAGCAAAATTACAGCACTGGTCTGACAGTTCATTCCAAGTGTTGCTACAACAAACTGGACTATCTATCTATCTATCTATCTATGCACCCATCCACCTATCTATCTATCTATCTATGCACCCATCCACCTATCTATCTATCTATCTATGCACCCATCCACCTATCTATCTATCTATCTATCTATCTAGCTAGCTATCCATGCACCCATCCAAACCCACCCACCTATCATCTATCTATCTATCTATCTATCTATCCATCCATCCATCCATCTATCTATCTATCTATCTATCCATCCATCCATCCATCCATCCAACCAACCGTTTCACTGGCCAACTGCAGCAGAGGCCAACAGTTTGTCCACCTCCTAATTAATATGGTTGAAAATGTCAAAAACTCAAAACAAATCACCCGTCCATACTCAAAGCTGCGAGGCGTCGCCACCGCTCAGACTGTAGCCCTCGCATTGGGAGTGTGGTCCGTTGAGGGAACCCAGACATTTCCAAATTTATCGTTGAATAAATTGGCAGCCGTAGAGAGCAGCTGACAGGCCATTCATCGTGGTGGGCGCTGGCTTGATGCCGTGCACAGACAGGGCTGCTGCGCTTTGATTTCCTGTCCTGGCTGGCCTGACAGATGAACTACAGAGTGGATGGAGGCAAAACAGGCTCTCGTTGCCACACGGCTTCACCTCTCTGATCCCTCCTCTCGTCAAAAACAGATCGACATGTTGGTTGCAGTTATGGACAATGATTACGCTCTGGCAGTCAAACACAAGCTACAAACTATCATGCTAGGATCAGTACTTCAAAACTAAAATGTTTTTTTTTTAATACCAACTCACTGTTAGACAGCAGACTTATGTCATTTATAGAGACTGACATTCAATAGAGCAGAAACATGTTCCAAGGTGGAACAATTCCCAAACCATTTCTTTGTTTGAATGGACTATCGTGACAATTATGTTTAATTCCAGAGCTGTAGGAGGTGGTAATACATCAGGCAACTGCCAAACGTAACCACGTATTATGCACCACAGCAGCACATGCTCGATCTACAGGGCCACACATGAAAAAAGTTGAAATATATAGACCTCTACCAACATGTAATGGGAGACTTGCTTGGCCCATGCGCTACAACATACGTAGGCCTAGAGTGACTATGTTTACATGCAGTCAGTCAATAACCCTTTAAAAAGATGATATATTGGCAATATTCGGGTTTCGGAAGGCCACGTAAACACACGGAATAGCCTGAATTAGGGATGGTCGATAATTATCAGCAATTATCGACCAATTTGGCATCATGCAGATAAACAAGATGATAAAGAATTTGCAGATAATTATCGATCAATTTAACGTACTGTATAATAAAGAAATCCGACGATAATAATAGACTTGCCACGTTTGGTCCATCTGTTGTGGTTGTGGCTCAAGTTGTGTCCAACCCCTCAATCCCTCCTTTCTCCTATGGCAGGGTTCCCAAATTCCGGTCCTCGAGGGCCGGAGTCCTGCAGGTTTTGCATTTTTCTGCTTACTAACACACCTGATTCATATAATGAGCTCATCAGCGTGCCTGATAACGATCCTCATCTTTAGTATAAGGTGTATTGGCAGTAGGGATGTAACAATAAGGGCAATATTGTGGTATTGTGATACTAAAACTGCCACAATATCGTCGTCGTCATGTTCACAATATTTAAAAGGAACACATCTGTTAAAAAAGTCAGGTTGATTTCCATTTATGCAGTTCTAACACCCTCTAGTGGCTAGTTTATTAGTGCAATTTAATTTTCATTGGCCATGTTTTGGCCTTCTATGTTTAAAATCTATGCTAATTGTCAGATGAAGGGGAACCTAATTTGCTTGTGAAGCGATCAATGTCCACATTGATCTTTATTTGCTTGCATTTATTTACTTGCTTTAGCAAGTAAGTGACTCAATATTATTAGAAATTGTAGGTGGTTTATATGCATTGCTGTTATGTACAAAAGCACAATATTGTGCTTTTTTTAGTATGAGCTCTTTTTTTTTTTACAATATTGTGATCTTTTTTAAATATCGCCAACCCCACCACAATATCGTGATAATTATCGTATCGTGGTGTTTGGATATCGTTACATCCCTAGTTGGCAGGCAGAAAAATGTAAAACCTGCAGGACTCTGGCCCTTGAAGACCGGAATTGGGGAACCCTGTCCTATGCTATAGTATTTGTGACATCATAATGCATGCGACCATGTGTTCACAGAAGATGCATCATGGCGACATGGCAGTCGCCAGCGTGGGCCTTCTTTACTGTGTCTCCCCAAAATGTTACCCTAACGTAAAACGATGACGTAAATGTTACCCTTGTTTATATTTGCGTAATGATGTTGTCCTACGTTGTGCATACGAACGTGGTATTCCAATCGCGCACAATGACCATGTATACGGGAGTAGCTCTGTCCACCACACATGTAAATGTGTTATCTCAAATGTTTTAAAAAGCGGAATTCTGACTTTAACCCAAATATTGACTGCATGTAAACGTAATCAGTGTTGAAGGGGAATCGCTTAACACTGGAATCAAGCCAAAACCACCAAGGCCAAATTTGTCACATATCAATACCACTGGTCAGTCCCCATTTGGGCATGTATTTTTTATTATTATTATATTTTATTTTATTATTTATTTATTTATTTGTAGCTTTTAACAAATTATAGTATAAACTGAAAAACAGTATACACAGTTGAAAATTGCTTTTTTTTTCCTTTTTTTTTTGGTGATGCAACATATAAGCCCTTAGGTTTCTTCTCCTCTCCTGTCTCTGTCTTGTTACTTGTTAGAAACATGCTGTTCTTTTTTTTCTGAAAAGTGATGGTGTTAAACAAGAGATGTTCCCGCCCGATGCTAGTGTCATATCAGTTAATTTTGCTAACTACCTAACTAACTTTGCAGCAGTTCCTGACCACTGTGTCATGAGTGAACATCATTATTTTTGTCCATAGTGTATACATTATTTGCCATTTGTGTTTGTGCGCTGTATGTGCCTTGGCTCACTAAAGGGTTGGAAATACAGCTCTAAACAACATAGAGGGATTTATGCATAGACAACAACAATTTATCCCACCAGGCTGGATGCCATCCATCCATTCATATTCTGTAGTGCAGCTGACTGTACTAGCAGGAGATAGATATTACCTAAAATAAGACTCAACAAATACAAGGATTTTTCATTTGAAAACATGATTCACTTTGGGCTTACGTCTCAGTTGGAATGAGGAGTAGTCAAGGCTAAAATCATGCTCTATTTACTGTAGAATATCAGGGTGAGTAAAGTTAGCAGAGATTGATTAAACAATTTTGCGCCATAAGACACTAATGAGATGATTGTGCAATGAAAAGTAGTGCACTACAAATATTTGAGGGGAACACAAGCTCTTCACTGAAGGAGTTTGAAAGGCCGGTGACGGAAGCACATTAGTGCAAACGTGTAAATTAGAGACAAGGGAGCACATTTCAGCGCTCATCCCGTTCATTTTTCACATCACTGTCGACTTGTGCTGTCAGCACGCCACCAGATACGTCGGCGTAGGCACTCTTCTTCCACCCAGGCGGTAATTAAGACGCTGGCCAAAGCTTGATTAAAAGATCTAATCTCCAAATTTTGTGTTCTACATCTCCCAACAACATCCAGTTTTTGTTTTGTTTGAAATGTGAGTGGTTTTGTCATCAACAGCAACCAATAAAGTGCAGAAAAAAAACATGATTTTGCTTTCTGCTCCGTGTCAGGGTGATAGTGTAATTGCACCAGAGGATGTTTTATTCAAGAAGGAAAGCACTACGGGATTACAGATTTATACAGTCGGAAATTATAACGCTCCGAAGGCACCGGCGGGGCTCTTCCTGCACCCGGAATTGAAATAAGATGTGTCGCTCCCTTTCACCTGAAGCCTCGTCAAGTCATTACTCCAGACAATAATAACACAGTGCCATGTGTGTCAAAGACCCACAACCAACACAAAATTGGGGTGGAGGGAAAAATGTGAAGTCGTGCTCGTATTACACAAATAATGAAAAGCTTTTAACCCATCAAAACATGGCCGATTGTCATCTCTAGAACCATTTTTCTAATGTTTGTATCCAATTGACCTCTTTTAGAAGACACAAACGACAATTTGAACATTCATTTCTAGAATGTTTTCTTTATAGCTTCTCGCACTATTATTCCACATTATTATTGTTGTTGTTATTATTATTATTATTATTATTATTATTATTATTATTATCAGAGGCTCTTCATACCTGTGTTTGATGTACACCAACTTCATGACACAAGTTTTACTCGCTCGCATTTAAATATTGTCGGTGTCCAATGAAAAGCGTGCGCGCGTCTGTGAGGGTATTACCTGACTATTCAAAAAGTCACTTTTATTGATATTCAGATAGAAAGAAATAATTCATAAAATTGAGCCACACTTAGTAATGAACTGCAGAAATGATAAAATGTCGGTTGGGGCACATTGTGGTCATCATCTAACATGGAATATATATAAATTTGTTTTTTGATTAGCAATAGTAGCAAATGTTAGCCAGAATGCTCTAATTGTGTTTTCTTCCACTTGGAACATCACTATCAACTGAAGAACTTGTGTGTAGTCTAGTATATATGTACCTAAGTTTTCTCCATGTTAGCAGACAAACAAAGGAAATAATAAAACTGAATATATTGAAAAATCAGAAAATGTCAGCTGGCGCTGGAGGATGTAGCCTTACACGGTAATTTCTGTCTAGTAAATTTGACTCTTTTGAGTGGTACCAAATAAACTCAGTTTTAGAGTAGGCTAATATTTACACTTGGAAGAGAGTCAAATAAAGAATTGAAAAAAAAAGTTACCTAATTACCTAAAGGTTGAGGAAAGAACTCATGACCTTCAGCTATAGGGAGACTGCCACACTACCACTTGAGCTTTGCCCCTCCTACTTTTTTGCTTATCTCCAAGAGACCAAAAATGATTTTGGTCTGTTGGAAGATTTTGGAAGAGTTTGTGCCCAAGAAAAATAATTTGGTGTTTTGAAGCACATACCTCGGGTCAAAAGTTTCCAACATGTCAATAAATTCCGTCTTTTGCAACATAAAATGTGCACCATGCACATGGGAAATGTTCAGCAAAATCGACTGCATGATTGCTTTCCACCGAACACTTTTCTTATTATACACAAACAAATGTGAACATGATTTCATTGACGGTACTGGTATCTTAGTGGAAATTAACACCAGTACTCAATTTTGATTTAAAAAATTTTAAAAAAATAAAATAAAATTAAAAAAAAAAGTTGCTGCAAGGGTGATAAAAGTCGATAAATTGGCACTGTGCTCACAGCTAAAATGTCAGAAATAAATGTGAATTAATTAACAAAATGTATTAAGCGCCCAATCCTTGCCATCGGCTGTACTATATTCAAAAAGGGGCAGTCGATTCAATTATGATGTGTTGATTCAAATGAGATTTAAAATACTATTCCCTGTAGTGGTGGTCCAAAAATGATACATTCCTTGTCACAAGATGGTCAGGTATAGAGTGGGTTCAGTTTCCAGTCCCACTCAGAAACAGCATGAATGTGAGTGTGAATGTCTATTTGCCCTGTGATTTATGGGCGACCACTAGGATTTATCATAGCTTCTATTTTTTATTTAAAGTCATTTGAGAGAATGGCATGACTCTGGAGCGTGGTCCTCAGTTTGAGCAGCTGCATGCCATTCAAATACATCACCATTTCCTGTACGTATAAGCCCCCAGGAGGCAAAGTAAGACTGCAGACTTACCCTCTCGGAGCAGATGGGAGTAGATGAGCCAGAGTAGCAGCAGGCAACAGAGGGACGCACCTCCACCTGCGGAGAGCGTCTTCACTCCGGACTGCATCCCGCACCTTTTCCACCCCGCCTGGATGACCAAAACTTTGTGCCCCCCCACCCTCAACTGTCAATCACATCAGCGGCTAATCCAGGGGTGCCTCCACATCCCGTCGACGGCATCCATTTTGGGCTAATAAAGAGAGGGAGGGGGCTGGCGAGGCAAAAGTAAACATAAAAAATAAAATAAAATCCCCTTTCCTGCCCCCACGCCCCTGCCCCTCCAAAAAAGATAATTCCCTCAGTGAGACGCAGATCCAATTCAGCTTTGCAAACAGACACGCACAAACACACAATGTCGGTGATGTGTTCAAGTTCACGCAGCTGTGGGTCCAGTTTGACGGAATCGAGTGGTTCCGATGAAAGCTGGGCTCTGTATGAGGAGGGAGAATGTGCACTTCTGATCCAAACGCGGGGAGGAGGAGGAGGAGGAGGAGGAGGAGGATGGCGGTAAATAAAGACTCCGTCCCTCACGGGCTACTTCCACGCACGCGTTTTAAACCAAAGCAACGTAAACCAACCGGTGCGCAAACTTGTGCTCAAACAATCTGCGCGTGAAATCTGCGATGGCGTTCAATGTGCAAAAGTGCGTCAGTGGTGCACGCACGCACAAGTGGCAGAGGAAAGTAGAGCAAGGAGGGAGGTGTCAGGAGGCTGTGATCGCATCAATTTCCTATGAGAAAAACGCAGTTAAAACAAACAAATAAACAAACCCAAAAAAAAGAATATATATTATTTATTTATTTATTTTTATCTCTAATCTCACTGAAAGGCGACCTGCCAGATGACACGAAGCGAGGAGGTAGGACTCAGACGCAGAGTGTAAATTGGCCAACAAGGCTGCAGCTTTAATCCAATGAAACTCAAATCGCCTCGCAAGGAGGGAAAAAAGGCTGAACAAAAAGAGCTCCAAACGGGAGATACAAAAAAGGGCACTCAAAAACAGGGACAACAAAAGGCGCTCCACAAGGGAGGAAAAACAGGGCAAACTAAAGGCGCAAGACAAGGCAAGGCTAGACATCAAACAAGGACGGTGGTACGAGGACTGAGAGGACGCTTCCATGCACTGAGATATGTGACACTTCGGCAACGAGGAGAGAATTCAGGTGGCTTTTATGTCCGGGTTGATTAGGAACAGGTGGTAGTGATCATGGGCGTGGACCGGTAATCAGTGAGGCTGCAGGAAGGGTAAGTGACCTGGGGTGAGAGTGGAGTCAGGACTATCAAAATAAAACAGGAACATGACTGTAAAAACAAAAGCATGAACCGCCACTCTGGTGGCGGCGTGACACCAGACTTCCCATTCTGTCTCTCCTTGTTGTTCATTGTTTTGTTTTTTTTGTTTTTTTTTTCCCATGTTTCTTCAATGGGTTGGGCCTGGGGGAATTTCCATTTTAGAGATCAATAAAGTCATCTGAATCTGAAAGGTTGCCCATCTCTTTATGTGCCTTGTGATTGACTAGTAGAGACCAAACCAGCTAGGATAGACCCCAGCTCCCCGTGAGCCTTAATAGGAAAATCGGTATTTAAAAAAAAAAAAAAAAAAAAAAAGGATGATATCTGTGCAGGCCTGTAGAGTGTATGGATGTGATGGTGATGAAAAAGATTTGCCGTATTAAGTGGACAAACATCAGTCGCGCACTTAGTGTTGCCTTTTGATGCATTGAGCCTCATCTCCCCAATTTATCTCTCACACGCACACACTGCCCTCATTTCTTCCTCCAAGTGAGAGAATGTTTTCTCTCATGCTATAAATCCCAAAGTGTAGATGATGTTGATCTACGCACACTTAGATGTCTTATCTTAGCTCACAACCGTGACGACAACAACAGCAACACGCTTATCTGACGGGAGTATTCACTGAAAATGATGAAAAATACTTTGACTTCTGTGACATGTTTTCTAATTTTGTATTGTCATGAGACATCGGCTTCCACATTAAGTCACATTGAAGACTCTCACTTGTCCATCAGTGCTGTTGAATGGTTGTCGATGTGTGCCCGGAATTGATTTGCAAACAGTTCATGGTTGGAATTGGCTCATGAAAAGAAAATGGCAGGATTGGTGGATATTATAATGACATAACTTTATACAGTGGAACCTCCAAAGCACCATTGTGACTCTTATAATCTAGCAGAATTACAGTTCAGATGATTCATTCTAGGCTTGTGCTTTGCTCGTTCTTTTAGCAGCTTTTCCCCCGAAACTAAATGATTTTGACTGCAGTCATGCACGTGATAACCTTGGCAACCAGGTTTTGATTGTAATTAGTTGTAATTGAAATTACTTGTAGTTAGAGGCAACAATTTGCCAGTCTAGCAAATGTTTTCCATTTTCTTAATTCAACCAAATTGGAGGATGACCTTTACTGAAACAAATTCATTCATTCAAACTAAACATATAAAGATAAATTGCTGGTGTTAGGCTGAAACATCGTAAGTCATAATTTGGTAAATTTAGTATTTTTTCCAAATATATATATTGTTGGTCAGGCCACACGTGTGGTTGTTATTATTATTATTATTATTATTATTATTATGTTTTTAACAAATAATTAAATAATCTTTTGGATGTACAAGGTTTTGGCCCAATGCCAGTGAAATATTGTGTTCATTATTATCTGTCACGTCTGGGGTCACGCCAGGGTTAAGTTTGAGTTTATGACCTGTTAAGTTGGGTTCATGACCGTGAGGTCAAGTATCTGTTATGTACTGATGTAACAAGTGTCTGTTTTGAACTGATGTAGCTAGCATCTATTTTCAACTGCTTTTAGGCTATGTGATGTTTTGTGATGTTAAGGGCTATGTGATGTCGAGAATCTTTAATCCCTTTACCTGGTCAACAGCCAGTCGGATAATTCCATGTCAGTCCTGTTACCCACATGCCTAGCCACAACCAATCAGATCGATTCCTTGTCTATATAAGCCTCCTGAGAAGTGTGTGTCTTTGTCGGATTATTACTTCTGTTACCATTGTCTCTCTGTGCAACTCTCTTTGTTTCTCGTCTAGTCAAGTTTGTTCCACGCCTCTCGATGTGAATAAATAGTTAAAATCTTATTTGTGGCTGCGCTTTGGGATCCAACCTCCAGCTCATGACATTATCACCATCATTATTTTAATTGATTGTCTTGGAGAAGTAACACCGTTCTAACCCTAAAGTACTTCATAGTGAGAAAAGCAGACTCCATTTTAAAAGCACTAAGGAAGTTAGAGTATGTGTGAGTATGTGGTGCATGCAAAAGTGTTTGCAAAAAAAAAAGACAGTCTATCTTGTGAAAGTGCACCATTTAAGACTCCCTTGCCACTCAAGGATCATTACTATAACTCATATCTTGCCACACACTCACAGCATATTCCATGACTAAAGAAGGTGCACTTTATTAGCAGATGAAGATGTCCCCCAGTGTGCGACTCTGCCATCAGCCTTCTCTCGGAATGGCTTTTATGATGACGTATTGGGCCGGCCTCATCACCGCTGTCACACGCTGAAAAATGGCCCACATTGTTCTGTGTCAGAGATGTTTTTGCAGGCTGTCCTGCCTTAGAATCTGGCGGATGATGTTGTCCAGGCCACATGCAGCATTGTGACGTGGCTGATGAGATGGGGAGCTGGAAGGAAGAAGTGGGACTAAATTGGATTCTGACAATTCTGTTAAGAAACAATGGGGAAAAATTACAGGGTTGAATTGTCCTAATTAAAAACATTATTAAATGCACAGGGGATATTTTTAATTTAATTATTATTCAATATAATATAAAAAAACAAACAAACATTTTTTGTTATACAGGATTGGGTATTGCCTGATGTCTCTGAGTACTAGTATTTAAGTTCGAGTTACTCAGTGACAGGTTGCCAGTACGTTAAGCTTTACTTCCATGCCATTAACATTCAGCTCTGCTCTCTGTTGTTACTTTGTATTTTTGTATATAACTTTTACTTTACCACTCCTGTGCCCTGTCTTCTTCTGAGTCCAAATTCTGTTTTTCATGTGACAGAATAAAAACTAACACCCGTTGTCACCCGTGATTTTGAAGTGGACTTTTTGAACATTTTATCATGGTACAAAAATAAATGAATAACATTGGATTTGAATTTTTTTAATTATTATTATTATTGCACTGACCTTTCTTTTCAACTTTAGGAAACTTTCATTTAAAAAACAAAACAAAAAACAGCACTTTACAGAAAATATCTTGTGTATGAAATGTGCTGTATAAATAAAGGTGCCTTGCCTTGCCCTTCGAGGCTCCACTGTATTTCAAGGACTTCAAGCTGCATCCCACTAGTTGAGTTGAGTCTTTTGTGTTTGTTTGTTTATTTCCAAGTACCGACTACCTTCTTGTGCTCTCACAAAGGACGTAACGGGGAGCTGATGTTCTGCTCTGCTGGACAAGCGAGTTGCAGGCACATGCCTTTGAGAGGCAGTGGACCTTGAACAAACAACACAAATTTGAGTTCAACATAAAGGTGTATGTAACCACCACAACAGGATCCTCATGGCAATTCCAAGCAGGTTGTTTTTCATGTCAGGTATGAGTTGAATGAGGGTGAAGAATGTTTATACTAAAAAGTCTTGTTTATGCGTCAATTCACAAGAGGGTTATGTCTTTACAACAGACTGTTTACAACATTCTTTGTGGAATGCCTTATGTGCAAATAGGGAGATGGGGGGGGGGCATGAATACTGCATGTTAGAAACAAAAGGCTGAGTTACTTAGCTTAATTATGTAATTCTTGTCATGAATCATACATATTTTTGTTATGATACATGTGTGTGGAGGTCAATATAATGAACTTGATCCATCAAATTTTATAATTTACAGAGCTTCTCAAATGTGATCAATTGGACCAAATCAAAAGGCAACAGGTTTGTCCAGCTCGAACATGGCTGGAGACTAACTGAAACGGAACGCTTCAGTTGCGGTGCAAAAGAAAGTCAACTCAAATGGATGGATGGATGATACTGTATACCAATTGACAGTCAGTTTTCATTTTCATTACAATACCATTATTAATAATATTTTTAAATTTTGACTTTTGTTTTTTAAATTCTGTTAGTTTTAATTAGTTTTTAGAGTACATTTTTTTTGTTTTTTATTCTTTTTTATTTTGTCAAAAATGCTTTGTTTTAGTTGCATTTTTATCAGTTTTAGCGTTAGTTTTTTGTCAACATATGGAATATTTGTCAAGTGCAACATAAAAAAATAAGGTCGCCAAACGTGTAATAAAAAAGTAAACTACTGTACAATTCTCAAATGACTGTTTGACTTTCTGTCTTCTTACAGCAATAGTGAAATAAATACATTGACTGTAAAATGAACCTCGAAAGCTCATTATATTATAAAAATATTCTATTAAATGACAAAGATTAAAACAAAGGACATTTTGCCTATTAGCTTTATTTTGAGATTTTGCTTCAGCTTTCATTTTCATTCTATTCAGGTAACAATTTTTTTTTGTTTTTTTTTTGTTTTAGTGCTTTTGTTAGGGTTAGCACGTCCGCCTCCCAGTACTGAGGTCTCCGGTTCGAGTCCAGGCTCCGGCCTTCCTGGGTGGAGTTTGCATGTTCTCCCCGTGCCCGCGTGGGTCTTCTCCGGATACTCCGGTCTCCTCCCACATCCCGAAGACATGCATGGCAGGTTAATTGGGCGCGCCAAATTGTCCCTAGGTGTGCTTGTGAGTGTGGATGGTTGTTCGTCTCTGTGTGCCCTGCGATTGAGTGGCAACCAGTTCAGGGTGTACCCCGCCTGCTGGCCGAAGTCGGCTCAGATAGGCTCCAGCACCCCCGCGACCCTTGTGAGGAATAAGTGGTCAAGGAGATGGATGGATGGATGGATGGATGGATGGATGGATGGATGGATGGATGGATGGAAGGAAGGATGGATGGTTTTGTTAGTTGTCATTAACTATAATAAATAAAGGTCATGTGGGACAGGGGTGAACTGGCCATCGGGAATTTTAGAAGTTGTCCGAACGGCCGATCCAATTTTATCACATAACGTAACAATGTTCACGTCATATTTGTGTTGCCTTTGAAATGAAAGAAAAAAAAAATCATTTATAAGGCTCCTACTCGTCTGTTAACTTGAACTGTGTATCCAGGTGGAAAGGGGTAAACCATAATGTATACAACGGATGTGCTTTAAAAAAAAATTCCCATTTGGAGCCATGCACACTATTCTCAAATGATAAAATGATGCTCTGACCAGGTATTGGAAATAGAAGTTGCTTTTTCCGGGGTTGGCGTAAGACTTTGATTTTGTAATCATGGGGAAGGCAGGAAGTGTTTGGTCGGTGCTGGATTTCACTTTGATTTTCCTTTCTTTTCTCTTTATTTCTTTTTTTTCTGACCTTTTCTCTGGTCTCCTGACCATTTAAACCTCACGACTCTGGCAAGATTCTGAAGTACCTGGTTAAGGCGAAGGGTAATGGGATATTTATAAGGTTTTAGGTGAATGAATGAGTAGAAATTTATACGTATTTGCACGCACGCACGCACGCGCACGCACGCAAACGCACGCAAACGCACGCAAACGCACACACGCAAACGCACGCACACATACACACACACAAAAAAAAAAAAAAAAATAAAGAGCAATGATGACAAGACGTTGAATCGGTAAGACTACCGAATGAACAATTCTGAGCTCTTTAAAAAAAAAAAAAAAAAAAAAGAAGTTGCTTTTGCCAGGAGAAAAAGTGTCAATCAAGTAGAGGCATGCCGAGCCAATTGGGTACGGTACAGTGGAAAAGACCTGTTTCCTAGGGTTGAGATTAGGATGGGATCTCTGGAAGTGTCTTCTGAAATATTCCATTGTCTGCTGCTCGCTAGTCGAGATTTATAGCAGACTATCACTTTTACAACAAACATAACTCCATTGTTGTTGCTCCATATTGTAATGCAGAAACTGGTATTTGCAATGTTTGTTTTTGATCAGGAATGTTTAATGGCCTCTACACATTCAATTATCGGGCGTGTGCTCCACCAGTCGATAGTCAGCCGCTCATTAATGGCCCAGAACTGATTACCAAGGACAGTGAGAGAGAACTGGGTGAAACGTTATTCATTCCAAGCGTTAATTAAATCCTCCTAGGTGGGACTTTCAATCCCATTAGAAGCTCTGCCGGCATTTTTCTAAACACCACTTAATGTCATTGTATGGCTAAAAATAACACGGCTTGTGCTTCTGTAGGGTGTTGTTTTTTTTGTAGCACCATTTTTCAAAGTGGAATTTGCATAAATGCGTGAAATGCCACAAAATAAATAATTTGTGGACTTGCAGGTTAATACAACACAACATATTATAGTCATTAAGAAATGATGCAAGTATGCCGCGATGGTGGCAATAAAGGATAACAAGTGATCTGATTGGATGTACAGTGAAGAAATTCATTTTGAATACGCATGGCATTCCTGTCCGTGACCTTCCTTAACCCTTTCTCCAAGTCAGTCCACCTGTACAATATGATAAGATCCCCTATCACCATGCTTCCTACTACCTAAAATAAATAAATAAATAAATAAACAACCAAATAAATAAATAAATAAATAAATAAATAAAACACTCCACTCTCTGAGGATCATCACCATGGCCAACATTAAAATACATTAGCATAGTATCCCTAGGATTAGGTATTCATCAAAAACAAGGCCAGATTTTATCACTAAAATAATCTTTTATTTTAAGTTCTGTAATATATAAACAGTATAAACAATATGTCACGACGAGGAGAGGTAGGACCCAGACGCAGGATAAAGGTAGGCCACAAAGGCAACAGGTTTATTGCCGGTCAGCAACTGTCTCCTCTCACACTGAGAGGAGAAAGGGGAATCAAAAAGTGGAGAACTAAAAATTCTCCACTGGGGAGGAAAAAACAGGCAAAAGGTATAGGGGACAACAAAAGACGCTCCGCTAGGGAGGAAACAAGGCTCAAGGCACAAGGGGTAACTAAGGGCGCTCCGCTGTGGAGGATAAGGCACAAAAACAAGGCAAACCAACAAGGTAACAGGAACAAGGACTCGAGGACTGTGGGACGCTTCCATGCACTGACTGTGACACTTCGGCAACGGAGGGGAGAATGCAGGTGGTTTTTATTGCTGTAGGTGATTGGTGGCAGGTGGTGATAATCAAGGGCGGGGACCGGTAATTATGGAGCGGCAGGAAGGGAAAGTGACCTGGGGTGAGAGGAGACTCAAAATATCAAAGTAAAACAGGAAACATGACAATGAAAATAAAAGCATGGGCCGTCACGCCGGTGGCGGCGTGACACAATACTGTTTTGACCTTCATATCCAAAGCATCTAATACCCACGATCCCATCACAAGGCCATCGTCCTGGTCACGTAAAAAAATAATTGCATGTCAATTCTTTGTCTTTTGGCTCATTAGTCTCTCATGATTGAAGTGGTAAACCGCAAATTAGATCAGATAAAGGGATTAATCCAAAATATGACATCAAAAGTGAGGTAAAATAACAATGAACCACAATGAAAACTTCAAGGTGAAGGAGAAAACAATGAAATGAAATCCATTCATCCCCATTTGTAGTGCTTATCCTGTTGAGAGTCACGGTGAGCTGGAGCCTATCCCAGATAACTCCTGGGCAAAAGATAGACTGCACCCTTGACTGATCTCCAGTCAATCGCAGGGCACAGACGAATAACAATTCAATCCATCACTGAGTGGGAACTACTGCACCTACTACAAGTGCTGACACACAAGTTAGGCGAAATGAATGAACCACTACATCATATGAAAGCATTAAAATAAGTTGAACTTCTCTAAAAACAGATTTTCCAAACATTTTCCCTCAAATCTGTAACTGTCTAAAAATGTTATTTTGTCAATGAAACAGTTTATAATTGATATTTTATTGTGTTTACAAGTCTGTTGGTGTTATAACTGTGATTTCCACTTTACTATTACACCATCATCGTTGCCTCTGCCAAGTGCAAATTTGTGAAGCCGGGAGGGATTGATTGGACTCGGTTAGTTGGTTAGCAGTACAGTACTACATAGCTGACTTCTGTGTGACCTTGTAGACTGTGAGAATCCGATATATGAGCGTACACAGTACCAGACCCGTCACCAGAGCCCAGGCTTAAGGGGGGCACATGAAATGCATGGGCGGGCCCAATTATTGTGAATACCATACTGACAACATTAACTTGCCCAATATATTTGGATACATTTATGTAGCACTGTCGTGCATCTACCCATTGAATGGCGCCCGCTGACAGTTTTATCATAGACCGCATTTACAGTACACACACATAAAGTAGACTGCAGTGGCGTCGTGAGTACTTGACGCCGCGACCATATTGGATGAGGCAAAGTGAAGCTATTTGTAAAGAATACTCCTTCTGTTTCTCCTTGGAGATGTATCATAAAGCCACAACTCATTGGATTAATAAGGAATTATTATTACCTTTGATTATATCATCCCATTCAAAGTCAATCTTACTATTTTTGCCGATGTAATGGCAAATACAATTGCCACATCCAATAGGGCGGATGCGCTGACATATTGCTTCAAACGGGCCACCTGTTTGAACGGTGGCGGCAGCAGAATTAAAAAGAAAAAAGGAAAGCAAAATCTTAAATCCGGCCCTACACATTACAATCTTAATTTAATACAGTCAATGCATAACTCTAACTATTAAAATTATATATATATATATATATATATATATATATATATATATTTAAAAAAAAAAAAAATCTAATTATACTCATCTTTAATCCTGTTCTTTTCCGGTTCTTTTAAATCCTGGTCACGGGCACCAAAATGTTGTTTCGTCGGCCCGGACGAGAGGCAGACGGCCGGACCGAGATTTACATCCCGGCGGAGGCCGCCTTTGCCCTCCCGCCGGGCCGACGCTCAGGGGAGATATGTCTGGGAGGGGGGGGTGGGTGGGCATTCCGACTGTCCTCTCCAAGAGTGATCGTATATTATGCATCTGCTGTTGGAAGGAGAGTCTTCGCATGTATTCGCTTTAAAGGAGAAGTTCAACAACTCAGAAGCTAGAAGAAAAAAGTAACAGAGTGCCGGGCCGAGATTCAAGCTGTAGACAAAGAGATTTATTTGACACAGTGTAGCGATAATTGGGTCGTCTTTTGGACGAATTAATAATCTGGACGTTACAGAGGTAAATTATATTTACCTCGATAACCTCTGGGGCACCACGTTGGTTTTGCTTTGGGTTAACAGGAGCAAACAACGACCAAAATCCTTCTTTCATCAGTCATTGATAATCTAAAGTCGCCACACTCGATATTCAGTGGTTCGTTGTACTAACAAAAGAATAATAATCCACTCGGAAACACAGATGACTTAGGCGGAATAGAGTTCATAAAACATGCATTTATTCACGATTGCTACACTACAGAATCAAAACACTGCCTATCTAACTATTCTACCGTCAGAAGAAAAGGAATAAAATAAAGCGAATGAAAATAAGGAAGGAATGCGAATGAATAAAGAAACAGGGAAAAGAGAAATTTGACCTGCCAGATTTGTGATATGTTTCAAACGTAAGTGGCACACAGTGGATACGCCGAGCTAGTAATCAAACGCACACTTACGAGAATCGTTTGCGTCGAACGAGCAAAAGGGTCTTGTGGAAAAGGGGGAAAAATAGTCAATGTTCGTTCCAAAAAGGCAAGAAAAAAAATAAAAGGGTTTATTCCACAGGTGAGCAAGGGAAGCCACTCAGGGGCCTGACGTAGTTGCTTGATTGGTCGGCGACTCGGCGAGGTTGATTCTCCGGCAGCTGTCCGAGTTCAGGTGTTGCAGCTCGGTCCGTACGCGCCTGCGTACGGGGAAGGCCAGCCGTTGGAGGTGCGTTGGCACTGCAGCGGAGCGCCACCGAATAGCAGGTGAGGTGCGCGGCTTAGGTGCACAACCTTGAGTCCGGCGATACGTTGCAAGTGTACGCCGGGGCCGCGGAGTCCGCCTCTGGCGGGCACTCCACTGATGGTGAAGAGAAAAAAAAAGAAGAAAAAAGGAGTAAAACAGTCTTTGGGGTCAGCGTTGCAGTTTGCACCTGCTTTGGCGTGGCGTGGAGCGAGTGTCTGCTCTCGGCAACGGTTGCTGCCAGAAAAGGAAAGGCCACGTGGTTGGCAAGTTTCTTGGAACAAAGAGTTCGAGCAGGCTGGGACACTCGCAGGTCGTGCAAGAGAGTTTTGGAAGAGGCTTGGAAGCAAGAGGGAAGAGGCGGAAGAGCAGGAAGAGGCAAGAGCAGAGGTCCCCTCATCCTTTTAAAGTCTTTGGGCGGGGCTTAAGTGGGTGGTGGCACACCCTTCTGCTCGCTCGGGCAGACTTAAAAAAAAAATAATATTAAAGAGATTAATAATTTGGCATTAAATTTGGTCAGTCTGGCAAATCAGTTTTCCCACACAACCCGTTTAACACACATCGTAATTAATGCATCATAAACTAACTTGTGAGGTAACTTCTACTTGTCTAATCTGACTGAACTGAGAGATATTGATTATCTTTCATTCTTTATGGAGTACAATTGAAATAGGATGTTCATACACACAAAGATATAACATGAATCATTCGTAGTTCAGTTGTCTGTCAAGAATTATCATGGTATAAATGTGTAAAATGCGGTTACTTATGTGAATTGTCACTAAGGATAGTTCCAAGTTTCACCACTTGGCGGTGCTGTTGCTCCATCTAGACGTTCCAGGAAGGGCGAGGCGCCAGAATACCCTTTGTGATTGATAAGAAGTCATGAACATTCCTTTGATCGGTCATTTGTGTATTCCAAATTATTGGAGCCATTTGTTCGGGCTCCGAGAAGCCGGGCTTGAATACACTCCTTCGGCAGACGCATACATTCCTTTGTCACCTGGTCAGCGGCTTCAAAAGAGTTTTGTTGGTGGTTGGGTGACCACCTGCAGAGCTCACCAAGTTTAGATCCTGTCTGGGCAGTGGAATATTTATGCGGCTGCAGAGAATTTGCTTTAGAAGAAGCAAACTTAAAAAAAAAAGTTAGAGGGTGGAGTGGGCCTAGAGGCCATAGTTGTTACAACAGACATACAAACAAGACATATGTCAACTTCCGCTTACCCGCAGGACTTAAATCGGGAAATATGTCCTGATCGACTCTCCAATTAAAGGGTTAGAAATTCCCCTTTTTCCTCACCAGCTCTAAGGCGTCAGCGTGAGGAGACGGGAATTAGATAAGCCGATATATCAAAGTGGATTCACCTAGGTTTGTTCACTGTCTTCTTATCATGAGGCCAATCCGTTTTCATCCACCTATCAATCCTGAGTGAGTAACCACACACACAGAGCCCAGGAACGATAATCTGAACACCTCACTTAAATTGGCAGCTCCACTTTTCTAAGTTGTTTGCATTTGTTATTGACCTCGTAATTTAATAATCCTTGTTAGGATCATACGGACTTGTTACATATCAAGCTGGAGTATTTGACTTTATTAATACAGATGGAGACACTCATTAGATGTTATTCGAGTGCACTTACCTTTTTCCAAACGTCCGTTGCCGTCGTGTCCTCCTCAAAGAGGGGAAAAATAATATTGATGCGGACTTATAAAATGTCCAAAAAGAATAAAATAAAATCAAAGACAAATAATAAGGTCTTATAAAACGACCTTGAACTTATAGAACGTCCAAAAATAAAAATAAAATCAAAGACAAATAATAAGGTCTTATAAAACGACCTTGGACTTATAAAATGTCCAACAAAAAAATAAAATAAAAATTAAAAAGAAACAAATAAAATAATTAATTCACAACTGGTTTTTCAATTATTTTATTTGGTCTTATAAAATGACCTCGGACTTATAAAAATGTCCAAAAGGAATAAAATAAAAGTTAAAACAAACAAATAAACTAATTAAATCACAATTAGTTTTCAATCATTTTATTTGTTCTTATAAAATGACCTCGGACTTATAAAACGTCCAAAAAGAATAAAACCAAAACTAAATAAAATAAAGACTGACAAAACAATAAAATGATTGACTCAAAAATTGTCTTTTAACATTTTTATTGTCAATAATAAAATAACCAATATCATAAAAATCACATTTAATGATAAAACCTTAAATCAATAAAAATAAAATAAAATAAAAACAGGAGATCAAGAATAATATAACCTTTTACAGAAGCTTTCTAAGATTGATCATTTCTCGGAAAAGCTTAAGACCTGATTCACAATAAGATGTTTTTGGCTAAAAATAATTTAAAGATATGAGAGTGTATTAAATGGCCCCCACCCTAACTCGCGATTAGTCATTCATATCTTCCTATTATACATCATTATTGATAAAAGTTTTGTACTTTACCCAATCAGTGAAGAATATTCCATTCACGGCTAAAGAATCCAAGTTCCTTCGTAAAAAAAATCTTAAAATCCAACAGCAGTAAATCCATCTTCAGAAATACACTCCATCCAGACCACATCGCAGGGAAAAAAAGGGCGTCGATCCCAGCTGGTGACGACTTTTTATCACTTTGGGTCATATTCCTGATTTCTTCCGGTGAGTGTCCTTCCGCATCTCCTCATATCAATGCGCACTTGTTGAGACTCATTCTCAGTAATTTTCCACAGATGAGTCGTGAAGATGAGTCATAAATTCTTTACAATTGAGTCATGGACACACAACGTTGAATGAAAACATGAGTCATACATACTTTACACATGAGTCATAAACACACAACTTTGAATGAAAATATGTCAAAGGTCATGGCTCTATTCGACAATGATAAACGTTAAAATAAATAACATCATAGATATATTAATTAAGCAAGCATGAATAACATGTATATACATGACATGTTAATCCCAAATTCTCTCAGGGAACTTAACAGGTTAATTCTAGTTCTTGTTTCACATCTTGTATATCATTGTTGAATCAAACAATACATACAGGTAATCTTTTCAATGCAGTTACAGCAATATTATCAGCGATAAAAGACAGTATCGCTTGTAAATAAAAGAAAAGAAAAGAAAAAAAAAAAGACAGCAAAACTTCATAGTTGGGCTCAATGTGCTGTAAACATTGCTCCATAAATCAGGTTAACAATTGTCGAATATAGATTGTGTTGTGTGTATTATTACTTAATTCAGGATATCATTTATCTACACTATGGCCTTATAAGGAATGTATGTCCGTTTGTTGAGTGGGTGGCTTAGTTGTACAGGTTTGGCGGCATCTGGTGGTTACTTTGAGGAACTACACCCAGAGGCCAAAGAATGATTTATCGGTCCTACAGACACCAATTGGTCTCTAACTAAGAATTGAGTCTAGCCCATTAATTTGTTATCTCATTTTACATGATATGGCGTTTCATCTGACCCTACTCAATCTACTCAATTCAACACATATATTCTGGCCAGAAGGGATCAGAAATCCGTCGGACAACGGGATGCACTGGTTTATATAGCCTGACTAGAGTCCACCCCCAAACTTTCTCCTTGGGCGTAACATCTTAAGGTAGCTAACGGCATTGGGTCACTACAAAATTTGTCCACTCCTACAAATTAGCCTAATTATTCATATGAATGTCTTTGGCCACTAGAGTGCACTGCAAGATAGGAGTTTAACTTGGTGCAGTACTATTTTGTGACCATTGGGGGCACTGTTACTCCACGTAAACTTAGGCTCGCAACCTTTGGCCTAATTTAAAGCTGACCTCTGCATGAACTTCATGGTTACGCAAGCTCATGTGTACCTTCCTGCTCATAAATCTTGCGGACAAGACATTTTTATGGCCCGCACCTGGTGTTTGGCTCACTCACTCACATGTAGCACGTGTAGCTCACGTGTTCGGAAAACCCCTATCTCACAGAATGCCTTCAAGGCCAGCCAGAGCACACGTGATCGGAAAACCCCTACATGTCTGCTGGGTCAGAAGAAAGGAAAATGTGTCAGAGCAGGTTTGGGCCAAACCAGGTGGCTTTTTTCAGGGATGGGGCATGAATCTACATAGATAACTAAAATTATATACGTCAAGATAACTATTTCTTCATATTGTGACATCTTGAAAGAATGCCGCCAGAAAACTTTACTTGGAAATGTCACCCTTTTTAGTTGTCTTGTACAAACGGCCACCGTTGGCCGTAGCTGACGCCAAAAAACAGGAACAATTCGGCGAGGGGCGAGCATTAGAAGCAATGAACTGAAGCAGCTAACACAAACGTAACATACCTCCGACACCGCGAGACCTGTGTTGCGTTTACTGACACTCGGATATAAGCGTGCTAAACCGAATGAATGGAAAAATATAATGATAAAAAAGGAGAACCATTTTAGAGATCCATGCCTCAAATGGGCGGGCACAATCATCTTGGTGGGCGGGCACGGACCCCTATGGCCCGCCCATGGTGACGGGTGTGCACAAGCCTATTGTGAATAAGTGCACTTATATTATGTTCACTATATTATGTTCTTTGTCTGGAATCTTTTGTGTTGATATGCACACCACAATCTTTCTGCCCCTGGAGGAATACCTGCACGCTACTGAGTTTTGTGTTCTCTTCCAGAAAAGAGTGTCCCGAGGCTTCTGATTGGCTACAGTGGCCTCACGGTTGTAGGGCCACCTGCTGCTTTGGCATGTGTCTTAACACAACCTGCTCTTGGAATTTTTATAAGGCAAAACTCTTTTTCATCACCCAATGGGGAAAACAGTTTTGAGAAAATCCACACATATTGCAGACATACAGCTTAAATGAGACACGCTGAGCGTAACGTTTGCCCCAGTACCCAAGATTAAATGTGAGCCTTTCCTTCTTCATGTGCCATATCGCTCGTGTCGAGAGTAGTCATTGTGCTACAGAGTCCTCAAAGGCAGAATTAGGCACACTGCCAGCATCCTTTTATTCCCTGCTGGGCCTCTGGGTCTTAACTCCTCCCCTAAAGCACTGGAAGGACAGGATTCACAAGGGAGTGTTTTTTGTGTCACAATTAAATCTCCTCCAAATGTCAGCGCGCAGTTTGCTGTGCTGCAATGACACGGCAGCATCGACAGAAGGTGTTTGACTATTAATTGTCTTTTCACAATACATATATACTGTACGTGTCTAAGTAGGGTTGTAATAAATGGACAAACATTCCAACATACATTCTGACATCTTTGAGTCTTTTTTTTTTTTTTTTTTTAAAGGAGCGGATGCTGTTACATCTGCAAAGGGTGGAACAACTCCATAATGCTGTAACTGCCACTTCCTGTAAGTGGAATGGCCACATGTCTCTACTATACTTGAATCCTAATTTTGCTTTTATTTCTCATTTGCCCCTTCAAACAGAAGCATCCTCTCCATACGCACACGCCACTTGGGATTGCCATCAAGGCTTTCTAAAATGGGAGCTGGTGTTATCAGTGCCTGTAGGCCTACGGCATCTCTGGTTTAATCTTGGCTCTAAAAACTCCTCAGGCCCGCAGCTCTTGTACGTCAGTACTGCTTTTTCATCTCACGCATTAAAACACACACTGGCAACAAATACATTAAAAGCAAAGGAAACATGGCAGCGTGTGTTGTATCAGCTGGAAGAAGGTAAAGATTTACAGCTTTAATGGAACAGCACAGTTTCTCTTCCTCTGTCAGTGCAATGCAGGTCTACCTCTCAGCTCTTTTGATGCATTTCCAGGAGTAGGTAGTAATTGAGGAACGCCCAACTGGAGCAGAGACAAAAGCACTGCTGGTGAAATTCTTTTTGTTATCTCTGTCGTGCAAGCTTAAGCACCAGCAGCCAGTTTAAGTTTGGCACATCCATGAAGTGGGAATATGGAGACACACACCTGTCACATGAAACACAAATGAAAAAGCTGTCCGCGCTTTCATCTGCATAATAATCTTGTAAATTAGTGGCATAAAATTAAAAGTTAGAGTGGTCTAATCCAGGCAAACTTGTTTTATTCATAATATATTGTATAACACGCACAATAGACCCTTCCAGCTGACGTCACTGCTTAGCTCCCGCGCCGCCTCCCAGAGGGAAAACATCCCATAACAAATGTAGAGAACTTGATTTTTCATTAAAAGGTGGGAAATAATGTCAAGTGTCACAAAAAACATCCCAAGTAGGACACTACATTACTGCGAATCAGTCATTTGAAGCTGCTAGCAACAAAAAAGATGTTGCGTCGTAGTTTCACACGAGCCACCGTGCTAGTCTTTTCCTCCTCACTGTCTTTCGCGGGGTTTAGAATTGCTGCCGGCAGCCGAAGGAATGCTCTCATCTCTCTTTGAGCCATTAGAGCATCCGTTGGTCGCTGGTTTATCAACTGTTTGACCTATTTTCTAGCTCACACTCGATGTTTTCTAATTCACTCGCAATGACGCCCTGCCCCCCACCGCTAGGGGCGCACTTCAACGTGACGTCACACTGGAAGGGTCTATAAATACAGTAAAATAGGATATCTGAGGTCACATGGAAATAATGTGGGAGTCTTGTTCTATCAATAGGCCTACTGGAAAATGAGTTCTGCTGGAGGATGGTTTAGACGAGTCCATTGGTTAGTAGGAGATGTACACAGTAGCCCCTACTAGCAAGATGCAATTGTTGTCATCCAGGGGATATAAAGGTCATTCACCATTCATGTACCGTGGACAATTATCAAGTTGCTACGTTTATAAACTTTGTCCCCCCTGGAATAAGCGGTTTAGTTGCACTGAGTCCGGTGTTTTTCTTATGGTGGTGGCTAACATTGATGTTACTGTAGCTAGCTGTGTGGGCTAGCGAGTCGATTGCTACTGAGCCGAGTTGTAAACAAAAGACACATAGTAGTTTTGCTAACAAAACACAGTCGTGCGTTTAGAACATGAGGAGCAGAGATACGCACTTTCAGTGTAGTGTATGGATTTAATGTGGAATAAGATGTCGTTTAGCTTGCTACATTTTACAAGTAGCGAACCCTAGACTGTTTATTTTTCTTTATATTTATTCAATAGTTCATGATAATATATTTTAGTCATTGGACTGTTCAATGTATTATTTATTTTTTCTTTAACATCTGCATATGTGTCTATCATCTGCTTTCTCCAAAACTTCCTTTATTGTTCTATTATATTTCCAGCTACACTTTGTGCCCTGCTTCGCCTCACTGTCAGTTGGTCATACTTCAAGCAAGCCAGGGCATCTACATTTAAATGATGTCAAAGATTATATTTCAAAGTAAAATGACTACACCTTACTGCTTTAAATCTTGCCTACTCGCGGGTATGCAGCAACTCTTTAGATTCATACTCACAAGGTTACAGGGGGGCTGCTGAGATCCTATTTGTGTGAGCCTCGGAGTCTCTCAATGCCATTTAGGACCTTCTTGGACACCATGACAAAGTGGAGTGGTGCGGTACTATTCATCTTCCAGCTGTGGCCAGGAGCCTCCGACACTCCAACAGACAGACGGAAATGAAAAGAGGGAGCAGCAGCCAAAGGCGCAATACTTTATCCGCCAAGCGACTTGGCTTATCCTCCAGCTGTGTGGGTCTTTGAATGCAAACAATGTGCATGGCGAAAGGTAGGGAGTGCAGGCTCGAGGCCTTCCATAGTTATTACAGAACTTTTCCTGGAGAGGATTTAGAAGTTGGAGTGTCTTTAGGTGAGATATTTAGTATTTAATCGGGAACCCATTGTGATTTGTCACTGTATTACTGTAGAATTTAAAACACACAAGTAATTCAAACATGAACGAACAGGAATGATTAATGATGCCGCATATATGTATCCATCCACCTGGGTTCCGGAGCTACCCCCCACCCCCAACACAGCCTTCTCATTTCTTTGCACACTCCATGAGAGGAAAAAAAAATCCAATTTCAAATGAATCTTAATTTATTCCAACCATTCCATCTTTGTGCGCTCCCGTCAGTGGCAAATTAGTTTCACCAACTGTTCAATTTGATGACTAGACTGCTAATATCCAACACTCACTTGAATTACATTTTCTGAGATTTTAAGTGATGACCCCGCCATGCCCTGGCTTGTGTGTTTGAATACTGAAATAGTTCAAATAGCCACTCTAGTACAGCATAAGCTGTGCTATGAATCACAGGATGAGAAGCACACGTGCATAAATAAATGCCTCATCTCAAATAGTTGCTCCCTCCCGCCCTCACAGAAAAAAATAACAGGTGGTTCTACAAGATGTCTGTAATTACACATCTGTGTCACAGTCGACCTCATTTCTACAACACACATCTGTGACATTGTAGATGTGGCATCTGTAAAACTAAAGTTTTTCCTTGTAAAGTTGGCCATGGAGTTTACACCGACTAAAAGAATGGAACTCTGTGGAGTTGTCTTTGTAATGAAACTCAAGGTCTGAGGGCCAGATATGGCCCACCACATTATTTTATATAACTCACCACAGCAAATAAAGTGTCTACTGCAGATTTCTTGCTGATTTTGATTTGTTCTTTTGTGTTTGGCAGAACATCTGTAGGCCAACTAAAAAAATGTCTTCTTCACTTAACTTTTATTCAAATGTACAAAAAGATTGTCACTATGATCCATGACTTATGATTTCAAATTCAATTTGTGGCTTAAAAAAAAATCAGGGCTTTCAAAGTTAAAGCGTTAATAGATTAATTAATCACAGAAAATTGTCGCATTAATCACATATTAAAGCATATTAATCACACTATTTTTTTCGAGTGCACTTGAGCCTTGAACATAACCGGGGATGGTTACATTGAAGGCTGCGCAGGTCAGTGATTAGGTCAATGCACGGCATTTCCTACGCCTGTTGTTCCAAAATGAGCAGGGTGACTCCAGTAGGTGTGCTCGGTGGTAAATTTCGCTTTAAAAAAACACCCCAACGGGACTTTAGATAAAACAAAAGTAATTTGCATTTAATTAATTATAGTGCTGTCAAAGTTAAAACGTTAACTCATGGATTAATCACAAAATATTATTGCATTAATCATATGTTAACACAGATTAATTTTGACCACAGATGATCCTTTACCCCGGGTTTACACCGGATGCGGCTGCGGTGCGGTTGCGGTGCGGTTGCGGTGCGGTCCGGCGACGCAAGCAATTAGATTCCATTCATTCGAATGGTGCAGTTTACACCGCTTGCGTGTGCGTTGCGTGTCGACTGCGTCTCAGCTGCGGCGTGCCGCAGCCCTTCCGCAAGGATAGCCTATTTTCTATTTTTGCCGGACGCCGCAGCGGTAGGCCTCCGACAAATGGCAAGCTAGCACAAAACACATCGAGCGGGACAGGAAGACCGACGCAGTTTCAAAATAAATTTCCGGTTACCTTTCAGAATAAAACACTCGCCAGCTCCTATTTCGCAAGCTTATCAGCAAAACGTGACGTGGGCGTCGCCGGGCCATGTGCTCATTCACGGTTTCGACACCAGCGAACATGGACGAGGAGAGGTTTATATTGGAGGTGGAAAACCACAAAATAATATATGACACGGCACATCCTTTTTATAAGGACAACCAAAAAAAGGATGCTGCATGGAATCTCATAGCAGAAGAAGAAGAAGAAAAGGTTAAATCAAAAGAAGTCTACCTCTCTTTCTGCTTCTCTGTTGAGCACAGACTTTCTGTATGTTTGTCGTTGTGAAATGCCACATGATCGCGCGCGCGCGGTCCCGCGAGACACGTTGGGAAGTGGGCGGCGACGGAGCTGCCGGACCGCAGCTGTGCGCTGTGCTGTGTGGATTGACCAAAAAATTGACGCATCCGGAGCACGCAGTCAAGACGCACCGCACCGCAACCGCACCGCAACCGCATCCGGTGTAAACCCACTGTAAGCTTGACAGCAGGTGGTTACATTAAAGGTAGCACAGCTGTGTTTGAGCAATAATCATAACTACATGCATTAAAGTAAAACATTTAATACATGTTTGTGTATGTCATTCAGAATATTTGTGCATGTCAAAAATATTGGTTATTTATTTCATTTTAAATTATGCAAGTAATTAAATGATTAGAAAAAGAGGAGAATGAGAGTGTGCAGTGGATAGATTTTTTTTTTTTTCCAAGACGTCCTCATAACATTAAATGTCGAAAAAATTAACACAACAGGTGCTCTTCAAATTTGGCGGGCAAAAAATGTTCACTTAAGAAAAACCTTTTTAATTAAGCAATTAATCGTGATGAATCTAATTAAAAATAATAATTTGACAGCTCTTGTACCTGTGGCGAAAAGCAGTGTGAAGAGTCTCTGTTGTACAAATGGTGCAGTTAGTATATGGAGTAATGGATCATCTCTAAATATCCACACTGTCCTTTATTGTCGCCCGTTTCCTCCTTTTGTGGTAATCCGCTTCTTCCTTGACAATCGCGCCATGTTTTTGTGGTTCAAGAAGAGTAAAAAATAAAATAAATAAATAAATAAATAAATAAAAAATAAAAACACTACAGTACTCATATTGGTCAACTTCAGTCATTTTTGTCTGCTTTGCTCGATGTGTAGCTGGCCTGATTCCATTCGAGGACACATGACCTGCAGCTGAGGACCAAGCTTCTTTACACTGGACACCACATTTCACTCTAGAATGCCTTCATAATCCTATTCCTAATGCAGAACATAACACAGCCTTCTCCATGTTTCTTCTTCTTGTTTTGTATGCGTCCTGTTTGCATCTGTAACCATAGAGCTGATGTGACCTGCCAAGCGATGCTCCAGTTTTGTAGCACATATCCATTGAGATTCTTCGAGAAGCTTTGCAGTTTGTCAGTACGCATTTTGTCAAATTCCACTGTCGTTACTTTCAACTTAAAATGACCATTTTGAGTTTGCTTTTTCAGTGCAAGTAGGCTATAATGAAAGAAAAATTGCCACAATGCATCTATTTATTTTTAATGAGGCATAGTTCTTCTAAAGTTAAAAAGCACAGTGACATGTAAACAGCGAAAAGTTTGAATTGCTTGTCGGGGAGGCAAAGTGACTTCCTGGTCATGGAACAGTAATGTCGCTTGTCTTGCACTCAGCGCCGCATACATTAACATTTTATTTACTTGACTTGGACAGGATGAACTGGAATTAGCAGTGCATATTTTTCCTACTCCAACATTTGCTATTTGCCTCCCTCAGGAGCCTGTGCTGTATTGTTGCTGAAATCACAGCGCTGACCACTTAAATGTTGAATGGCAGCTTCGTTTGCATAACATGCTGATTATAATGAGTCATCCTCGTACAGAAGAGCTCATCTTAACATCTAGTTCGAACCGATGAGATGCTCCACTATGAAAAATAACCCTTACTCCTTCTTGGGAAACAACTGCTTTCTGCCTGGATCGGAAGATGGCCAACAGGCACATCATTCAAATGGAGTCCTCAAAAGTGCTGGGCCGGCACATTACATAGAGGCCTTGAACTGTTACGACTCGACAGAGTCGATAAAAAAACAGATCCCAGAAACGCAGGCTCAGAGGAGGAAAAATAAAATCTCGATTTATTTTTGACAAACCGAAGAAGCAAAGCTTGCTCGCAGGCAAGACTACGAGAATTACACAAAACACTTGCAAAAGGCAAGGAGCACTAAGGTAACTGAAAACACTTGCAAAAGGCAAGGAGTACTAAAGTAACTGAAAACGCTTGCAAACGGCAAGGAACACTAACGTAACAAAAAACACTTGCAAAAGGCAAGGAACACTAACGTAACAAAAAACACTTGCAAAAGGCAAGGACCGAATAGAGAACACAAAACACTTGCCACCGGCACCGGCACCGGCACAAGGACAACACGAAATATTTACACGATATCAATCAAACACGGAAAGACAACAAAAGGCGACGCGGATACACACACGTGAATACAAAACTAAACCTAGGACGACAGCAGATTCAAAACTTTACCAACAGGAAAACGCGGAGAACACTTGGACACAATGGTGAGCAAATAATAATCCGACAGCGGGCAGTGCTGCTCGGAGTCCTTTTAAAGTCTTGATTGCAAATGTGTAGCAGGTGTGGCGCTGGGGAACGCCCCCCTCGTTACTGGCACTGAAACATAAGAGCACAACAGGGCTGAGAACCGAACCATGACAGTACCCCCCCCTTAACGGACGCCCCTTGGCGGACCACCTGGTTTATCTGGGTGTGTTGCATGAAAGGTGTCCAACAATGACGGGTCCAGGATCCAGGAGCGAGGGACCCACTGCCGCTCTTCAGGTCCGTAGCCCTCCCAGTCGACCAGGTACTGGAAGCCCCGGCCCCTGCGCCTTGAGTCCATAATTTCCTTGACCGTGTAGACCGGATCCCCATCGACCACTCGGGGAGGAGGCGGAGCTGGTGCAGGTGGATGCAGCGGGCTGGGGGTCTCAGGCTTGAGGAGGGAAACGTGGAACACCGGATGCACCTTGAGCGAGGGCGGTAGTCGGAGCTTCACTGTAACGGGATTAATTATTGACAGGATCTCGAAAGGACTGATGTAGCGCGGACCCAACTTTTTGGAGCACCCGGCGAGGCGCATGTCCCGGGATGAGAGCCAGACCTTGTCCCCTGGCCGGTAGGTAGGTCCAGGTCGCCGTCGGCGATCTGCAATGTCCTTGTTGTGGGCCGCCGTGCGGGACAATGCCACTCGCGTTTCCTGCCACACCTTATGGGCCCGCCGTAGATGCTGCTGAACCCTGGGCAGTTCAATGGGACCCTCCTGTGACGGGAACAGGGGTGGCTGATAACCGTAGGCCGCCATAAACGGTGAGCGTCCAGTCGCTGACGACGGCAGAGTGTTGGTGGCGTACTCGATCCACGGTAGGTGCGTAGACCAGGATTCCGGATTGTGTAGGCAAACACATCGGAGGGCTGCTTCAAGGTCCTGGTTGGCCCTCTCCGTCTGGCCGTTCGTTTGTGGGTGATACCCAGACGACAAGCTGGCTGTGGCGCCCAGTAGCTTGCAAAATTTCCTACAGACCTGGGAGATGAATTGCGGCCCACGGTCTGACACCAAGTCCACCGGTATGCCGTGAAGTCTAAACACGTGACGGGTGAGGAGTTGTGCTGTCTCCCAGGATGACGGCAGTTTGGAGAGGGCGACAAAGTGAGTAAGTTTAGAGAACCGGTCTACCACAGTCATAATCACCGTGTTTCCTCTCGACCTAGGGAGGCCTGTGATGAAGTCCAGGGAGATGTGTGACCACGGCCGCGATGGGATGGGTAGTGGCCGTAGTAGACCCACCGGAGGCTGGTGGGAGGATTTCCCGCACGCACAAGCGGTGCAGGCCTTGACGAATTTTGTAATGTCTTTTTTCATGTCTGGCCACCAGAATCGCTGGCTGACGAGGGCAAGAGTCCTGTTAATCCCCGGATGACATGCAACTCGTGAATTATGACCCCACTGTAGAACCTCAGCACGCAACGGGTCAGGAACGAACAGTCTCTCGACCGGGCATTCCCCAGGAATAGTGATTCCCTCCAGTGCATCCGTGACCCTCCTTTCTACCTCCCAGCATAACGCGCCCACAAAACAATGTTCTGGCAGGACGGGTTCCGTCCCAGCCTCGGGAGTTGCCGCATCATGCATCCGGGACAGTGCGTCAGACTTCTGGTTCCGGGACCCCTGGCGGTAGTTCACGACGAAGTTGAACCGTGTGAAAAGCAAGGCCCAGCGTGCCTGTCGTGAGTTGAGTCTTTTGGCGGACCGGAGGTACGCCAGGTTCTTGTGATCAGTCAGTACCTTAAAGGGCTCCTTGGCGCCCTCCAGCCAGTGTCGCCATTCCTGTAGTGCCAGGACAATCGCCAACAGTTCCCGATTCCCGACGTCGTAGTTGGCCTCTGCGGGGCTCAGTCGCCTGGAGAAGAAGGCGCAGGGGTGGAGCTTCCCGTCATCTGGCGACCGCTGGGACAGGACCGCCCCCACTCCTGAATCCGACGCGTCAACCTCGACCACAAGAGGAAAATCCGTATTAGGGTGGATCAGTACTGGCGGGTTTACAAACAACTGTTTTAGTTCACCGAACGCATTTTCGGCGTTAGGGGTCCACCTAAAAGGGACTTTACTCGACGTTAACTTGGTAAGTGGGGCTGCCCGTAAACTATAATTCCTGATAAAACGACGATAGAAATTAGCGAAACCCAAAAATCGTTGCAGCTGTTTCCGAGTCTTAGGGCTCGGCCGGTCGACCACAGCCTGAGTCTGCTCGCAATTGCCCCCCCTCAATAATGAAGCCAAGGAATTGAACCGACTTCGAATGGAATTCGCACTTCTCCGCCTTAACGTAGAGTCGGTTTTCTAGAAGACGCTGGAGCACCAAGCGGACATGTTGCCGGTGCTCATGCACATCGCGCGAAAAAATTAAGATGTCGTCCAAATAGACAAAACAAAAAACGTTCAGCATGTCCCTGAGGACATCATTAATCAAACATTGGAACACCGCAGGGGCATTAGTCAGACCGAATGGCATTACGCAATACTCGAAATGTCCGAGTGGAGTCTTGAAGGCGGTCTTCCATTCATCCCCTTCCCGTATCCTCACCAAATGGTAGGCACTTCGCAGGTCGAGCTTCGTAAAAATTCTCGCGGACTGTAACGGAGCAAATGCTGAGTCCAACAGGGGAAGCGGATATTTATTTTTTACAGTAATATCGTTCAGACCTCGATAATCTACGCACGGACGGAGGGTCTTATCCTTCTTCTCGATAAAAAAAAACCCCGCCCCCACGGGTGATCTTGACGGTCGGATCTGACCGGTTGCTAGAGAACTCGAGATGTATTCCCGAAGGGCGTCCTGTTCCGGTTGGGACACCTGATAAAGGCGTGAACTCGGTAATGGTGCATTAGGGATCAGCTCTATCGCACAATAATACGGCCTATGGGGCGGCAACGCCTGTGCGAGATCTTTACTAAAAACTTTACTTAAATCATGGTATTCTTCCGGGACACGATCAAGGCAAATAGGTTCTAGGACTGGGCTAACTAGTACGGTGGTAGCCCCCTCTGCCGACTTCAAACAATGAGCATGGCAGAAGGGACTCCAGTTCTCTAGGGCAGGCTTCTCCCAATCAATATCGGGATTATGAGTTTTTAACCATGGAAGGCCCAACACCAGGGGAGCAGAACGGGAGGGCATAATGAAAAACCTCCTTCTCTCCACGTGATTTCCCGAAAGCCTCAAGATGAGTGGACCGGTAGTATGCCGTATCTCCGCCAGAAGGCGCCCATTGAGGTCGAAAACCTCCTTAATCTTTTCTAAGGTTTCCACCGGGCTTACTAACGCCTCAACAACACACGGATCCACGAAACAGTCGTCTGCACCCGAATCAATAAGCGCGATAATCTTAAGATTCATTCCGAACCCTGACAACTCCCCCGACAATTCTAGCCGTTTATTATTAAGGGCAGACCTAATCGATGGGCTTGGTTCGGTTCCCCCCGGTTCGTGCTTACCCTGGTTCGCGTCCGTCCCGGACCCCTGGGTCTCGTTGGCTCGGCCTCCCAGTCGGGTGGTTGGTCGCGTCCGGCGTGGAGGTCTTGCTGGACATGAAGCCACCCGATGCCCTGGTTGACCGCAGTAGAGGCAGGCTCCAGCTAGCCACCGACGACGGCGCTCCTCGGGGTGCAGGCGTCCACTTCCGACTTGCATGGGCTCCCCTAAGTCGGCTGGGGAGCCCGGAAGGGTGCGCGCTTCCGCGTCGTCGAGGTGGGTGAGTCCGGACGTGCGGTTGTTGGCGGCCGACCCATGCCGCTCACAAGCACGCTCTCGGTGCCGTTCCCGTAACCGGTTATCCAAACGTATGGTAAGTTCAATAAGACCCTCAAGAGTGTTTGTATCGTCGCGGACCGCCAGTTCATCCTTAAGTAGAGTGTTCAGTCCACGACGAAAGATACTACGCGACGCACAATCATCAAATCCGCTCTCCACGGCCAAGATACGAAACTCAATCGAGTAATCCGCGACAGATCTTTCCCCTTGTACTAAGTCTAACAACCGACCTCCGGCCTCTCTCCCTTTGACTGGATGGTCAAACACACGTTGAAATTCTAAAACAAAATTCGGGAAAGAGGACCGGAGGTCCGGTCGTGAGTTGCTCACCACCATCGCCCATGTAGCGGCTTGACCAGACAGGAGACTCATAATGAACGCTACCTTGGACTGATCACGAGCATAAGTGTATGGTTGCTGGTCGAAAATGAGAGAACATTGGTGCAAAAACTGACCGCAACCTCCCGGCTGTCCATCGTAACGCGACGGGTGGGGTAAAACGGGTTCCCTTGGTGTAACCGGGAGTGCCGACGTGGCAGTGTCCGTACGCGGAAGTTCCGGGTCTTGCACCCCGCGAGAACTGAGCTGCTTGAGCCTCCCAAACATTTCCTCACACCGGTGAGCAAGCATGCCCACCACCTCTTGGAGTCCGACCAAGGTGGTTTCGGTTTGCCCGACCCGTTGTCCCTGACTGGCCAATGCCCTTCTCACCTTCTCTGAGTCTGCAGGATCCATCGTCGGATTATTCTGTTACGACTCGACAGAGTTGATGAAAAAACAGATCCCAGAAACGCAGGCTCAGAGGAGGAAAAATACAATCTCGATTTATTTTTGACAAACCGAAGAAGCAAAGCTTGCTCGCAGGCAAGACTACGAGAATTACACAAAACACTTGCAAAAAGCAAGGAGCACTAAGGTAACTGAAAACACTTGCAAAAGGCAAGGAGTACTAAAGTAACAGAAAACGCTTGCAAAAGGCAAGGAACACTAACGTAACAAAAAACACTTGCAAAAGGCAAGGACCGAATAGAGAACACAAAACACTTGCCACCGGCAAGGACTACACGAAATATTTACACGATATCAATCAAACACGGAAAGACAACAAAAGGCGCCGCGGATACACACACGTGAATACAAAACTAAACCTAGGACGACAGCAGATTCAAAACTTTACCAACAGGAAAACGCGGAGAACACTTGGACACAATGGTGAGCAAATAATAATCCGACAGCGGGCAGTGCTGCTCGGAGTCCTTTTAAAGTCTTGATTGCAAATGTGTAGCAGGTGTGGCGCTGGGGAACGCCCCCCTCGTTACTGGCACTGAAACATAAGAGCACAACAGGGCTGAGAACCGAACCATGACATGAACTGTATGAAATATTCACTACTGAGGAACAGTAAAGGAAGACTGCTACACAATCCCGCCAACACGCAGTGAGCATTGTGATATTCCGCGAAATGCTCTCTCAGATCAGAAAGCATGGCTGGAGCCCATGAGAGGAATATTTTTCCAGGAAACAGAAAAATCCAGTTTCATTGTTTCACAGGAAAAAAACAAAACAAAACACAAGAAGTAAATCAGACTTTGTACACAATGTGAAACTGTACACAGTTGTTTGTTTACTTTTTTTAGAGGCACAAATGCAAAGTAGAGACAGCAAGAAGTAAAAGAGACGAGGCAGGATGTAATGACTGGGACATGCCAGTGTTAAGTTTGGGTCATGCAAGGGCATGACAGGGTTATGTTTGGGTCATGCAAGGGTTATGTTTGGGTCATGACCGTGTGGTCAAGTGTCTGTTTTGAACTGATGTAACCAGCATCTAGTTTCAACTGGTAAGACACTATGTGATGTCAAGAATTGTTAATCTCTTTATCTGGTCAACAGCCAATCAGATAATGACAGTCCTGTTACCCACATGTCTACCCACAACCAATCAGATCAATTCACTGTCTATATAAGCCAGACTGAGAAGTGTGTGTTTTGTCGGATTATTACCTCTGTTCGTCTGTGCACCTCCACAGCCCAAGTTAGCTCAGCGTCTCGTCTAGTCAAGTTTGTTCTACGCCTCTCGATGTTATGCAAATAAAGAGTTAAAATCTTTTTTGTGTCTGCGCTTTTGGGATCCAACCTCAGAACATAACACAGGAGTGATGAAAAAGAGCAAACAAACTCAGACCAAGGTAATCAAGCATAAGGCAGCTGTGCAAAATTCACAGCTGTAATTTGGTAACTCACTGCTGCGGCATCTAGAAGAGGAGGCAGGCACAGCAGATTGTTACTTAGTCAAGCGAATCCACACTTGGTGGCTGTTTGTGTTCTTACTCCACATGTCTGTTGAGGCCTGCAGCAACCTGCATGCGCCGTGCACAAAGTAAACACCAGCGTTACCGCGGCAGCTTTGCACAGCCCTAACAGTACCTGAGCAGCCAGCCTTGAAGACACTACTGTGAGGGGATTGTTTCACTTTTGCATCCTAACATGGGAAATGTCAATGGATCCTATGAATTCTAATTTGAAATATGACAGTTGTGTTTTCCAACCCCGGCAACAAAATGTGACTGTCAGGTCGGTAACGATTGGAGGCTTGGAATGAAGCCAGACGACAAAAGCCAATGGCGAGCTGACGTGAGGCGACACTTCTTCGATACCTATTTAAATGCTGTCATTCACTGTGACATAAAGTTGTGGTTTTAAGATGAATGATGTAGAACACTAGTGTTTAACCTCACAATTCACATTCAATGTCAAGTAACCTTGAAAAGTTGAGCTAGATTGATTACCTCCACCAAAGTGGTTGTGCTTCCATAACTGTTACATTTTAATATCGGGATTATTGGCATAACATAGGAAAGATGTGTTTATTTTTAATTATATACAGTATATAGAATTGTTTAAAACATTCAGAAAGAGCTTTTGTTATTTTGAATGTGACCAATGAGATACATGGTGGTTCTGTTGAGAAGGTAGTGACGAGAAAAGAAGTGATGGAGTGTCTGTCTTCAAAGCCATTTAGAGGAAGAAACCTTGAGGAAGAAAAGTAAAGGCGAAGGAGAATGAAAAAGTAGGAGAGCTGGATGGTATCGGAATGTTAACATGTGAGGAGGAAGAGGAGGAGAGACAGAAGGGAACACTTTACAGCCATTACAGGATGTCTGTGCAGCTTTTTTATTTTCGCACATTATGCTCTGGGCAGGTGACGGAAACATTGAACAGTTTCAGAGTAGGTCAAATGAAGTTTACCTGGAAAGCAAATAGTGCATTTTAAGTTCATCTGGAAATTTTACTTGAAAGCCCAATATTCCTTTGGCAACACTAGAGAAACAGTAGGTGGCAATAACGTGCAATAAAGTGGCTGCCTTAAAAGTGACAGAGAAAAACATGGACTCTGTCTTCTGTGGAAAGGAATTTTCACAACAAGGGATAAACAACAAAAAGCCCTCTATTTCTATTCTAGCCAGAATTGTCATCACATTATTTCTTCTTTGGCCCACACCATGACTCTCCACAGACTTTATTACCGGTAGTTGAAATTCCATTGCCATTTAACAAAGGCAGTGTTTTTAAGTCATCACTCATGTTGTTCCGTCAGCCAGGGCGGGTGTAGAAATTTAACATAGTGTATATACACTATACAGTATAGTGAGCAATAAAGGAGCAATAAAAGTTGCCAACAACCAGAAACGTATAACTTGAATAGCAAACGGGGGAACACCTTAATCATTTCATTTCACAGTTTTGCCCTTAAAAACAATCGCTTATAGATTATTTGATTTGAGAAACTTGCTCCAGAAGCGTGAGCACGCACTGGCCTTCACAACCACAAAATTAGCATTAGCGTTATTGTTAGCTTGCGCTTTTCAACAGCTACTTAGCAGAATAAAAACATACATGCAGTGAAGACTCTTGAGACCACTTTTCAATGGTGTAAAATTCAGGTCCAGAATGTGAAAACCCTGCCCCATTTGGGCTTTAGCCACAGGTGTTTCTAATCAACTGGCAGGTAGTAGTTTATTTAACTGCCACTTGCCAAAATTACAGAAAGACCACAAAATATGATAAGAGCTGAGAATAGCTTTTTCAGTCAAAAGCTTGGGAAAGGTTCCACAGAGGAAAAAAAATGGGGACTCGATTAATCTGTGGAACATGAACCGCGACTAGGCGGGGGCTGACTGTATTTTAAATTAAATGCCAGGTTATATGTGATTCAATGGGTAAAAAGTCCAAATTCACAGCATGCAATCCATGATGCTTCTGGCAAGCTAAGCATTGGTGGAATAGTCATAGCAAATACTAAAAATAGTCCAACTTTTTTTTTGTCCTGCTGTGACTCACTGTTTTGCATGGCCAGTGTCACCTTGGTGAGCTTCAAGTAAAAGCATTTGAGCAGAGAAACATGCCCAAAATGTTGTAGCATTTAAATGCTCGTTAAGTACACAACGACACAATAGCATGTTTTGTTTGTGGACGAATGAGCCTTGAATGAATGAACAAATAAATGAATATTTGAGGGTTGTCCTCAAAGGGTTTTATATGAGCACAAACATATTGCCTTCACACACACAACACTCCCTCACCATCTTCTGTGGAGAGAATTTTGTTTGGCCTTGTAAATAAATAAATAAATAGTTCACAAGTTCATCACTGTATCATTTTAGTTTAGTTTTAGTACAAAGTTTAATACTTTTGTCAACCAAATAATTTCAACATTTTTATAGAATTGTATCATGTATTAGTATCATCATCACATGATGATGATAAAGGTGGATTTCACCCCAAATTGTCTTTTTGTGTCACCCTATAGCAGAAGTTTCCAGAAGTTGCCCAGAACTTTTCCTCTCAGACATGTCGAAAATTGCTCAAAACATTCAAGTACTTTGGATTTTCTCTGTCGAAAATTGCTGAAAACATTCAAGTACTTTGGATTTTCTCTGTCGAAAATTGCTGAAAACATTCAAGTACTTTGGATTTTTTTTAGGATTTCTCTCTCTCTCTCTCTCTCTCTCTCTCTCTCTCTCTCTCTCTCTCAACATCTAAATGTACTATGTCACAATATTTTAAGCCCTTCCACAGTAAACTACAGATAAAACACTACAATGATAAAACCTTACCTTTGACCCCATTGCAATGTCATTTTTGATGAAATATTAGGTATTTTGGCGCCAGCACCCCCCGCGACCCTTGCGAGGAATAAGCGGTCAAGAAAATGGATGGATGGATGGATGGATGGATGGATGGATATTAGGTATTTTGCTAGCTATTTTTCTAACAAGGAAGTAAAACACTCAGTTCAGTAAAACCCCGCCTCTCCCCGTGTGGTTGCCACGCCCCTCTCGTCTTAGTCGCAGATCATGTTCCACAGATTGATCGAGTCCCTTTTTTTTTTTCGTCTGCTGCACGCAGTGGGACACAAACCTGGGACATTCTTCTTACAGGGTAAATGCACAGGGTAAATGCACTACCCACAACACCATTCGTTCAGTAAGGTTCAATAGCGCAGAAATTGTACTTGTAGCTTACACAAGTGTCAACCTTTCTGGGAATTTAAGACATCCAATTGTCATTGCACTTTGGCATTGCAAATATGAAGAATAATGAATTGCTTTGAATTCATTTGGACGAAATGCTTACCGATGAAGGCAACTTTTATCACTATCCTGTGAGCATGGAGGCCTCAGAGAAAGTGGGCGTGTGTTTAGTTCGCATAGGCGGTGTGGTGGTGTTCCGCACCTGATGACGTCATACAGTGAGTAAGCTGCCCACTCGTTTTCTCGGGTTGGGAGGGGTTGGTGCTTGGAAAGCAAAATGACCTAGAATTTCTCATAGAGTGGCGAATGGAGGAAAACAGCACTTCCGTCATGTTTTTGGTGAGAAATTAGCATTCTAACATGGCTAAAACATGGCAAAAAGTAGATTTTTCAACAAGGGGTGTGAAGAGAAGAACGTAACAAAAAGAACAAAGTTTGATCAGCCAAATACGACTAGAGTCAAGTGGGGGGAGTAAAAGTTGTAGCACATATTTGGCAACACTGCTTTAAAGGGCAAGAAAAGTCAAAAATATACTTTACAATAATATGTTGTATTGCGTTTGTGAAATATGAATTAAGCAGCAAAATCCACCCAGTTTTATCCATCATGGGACGGCCATTTTGCCAATTGCTATCGACTGAAAATGACATCACATTTGCTCAGGGCTCAGGTCACGACCAATTACGGCTCGGCTTGCTTAGTCACATGACCAAACTCAGGCCAAAATGGCGACCGGCTTCAGCTCTTCAGCCCGTCCAAATCTAATCTTCAACCCAATCTGCTAGGTCAAAATAATTCATGTACAGCGTATTACGCCCGGCTCGGCTAGGGGAAGGGAAGTAACACAAACACGGAGATTTTGAATACTGGAACGAACATTTTTAATTGAGTTCTCTGGCAAGGGTTTGACAATGGAGTTGAATGGTAAACACACAATAATAGAGGTTAACAGAGAGGAGGGGGAATAACAATGGCACGAAGGGGAATACACAATAATCGAATACGCAACTAGGCACAAAGGGGAATACGAGCTCAAGTATTTAACGAGTGTCTCGAGAAAACGTCACCAACGAAAGAGACACCAACGAGGCGAGCTGCACTGCTAAGTTCCAGCCGCCCAGAGGAACGGCAGCGCAGCGCTTTTATTCTGAGCAGTGCGGCCAGGTGTTGAGCAGAGATTGGCGGAGAAGGCTGCAGCTACTCATCCGAGGGCGAGGGGCGGACGGCCACCGCCCAGGACGTCGCGCCAGCACAGTCACCCGATCCGAACGTCGCGCCAGGAGAGCTGCCCAATTAGAAAGTTGCGCTGGCACCACTGTCCAATCAGCGCGTCGCACTGACACAGTCATCCAATTGGATCGTCGCGCTAGCACACCCGACGCTGCCTGCAATAAAAAGGAGCACCAAACGCCACGTACACACTCGGGAGTGGAAAGCTTCTGCGGGCCCAAGCTGACAGCCGTAACACAGTGTTCCCTAGTTATAAGGCGGTTCACTTTTCGTGGCCTCGCTGTTTCACGTATATTTTTAGTGCAATTTTGCATGCATTTTGTTTTACAGTAAATTTACAGTAAAAAAAATGTATATATGCTTGAACATTGTGAGAATGTTTAAACGAGAGAAATGTGAGAAAACGTACATGCCTTCATGAGAAGTGTATAAACTTTATAAATATATATATATATATATATATATATATATATATATATATATATATATATATATATATATATATATATCCATCCATCCATTTTCTTGACCGCTTTTTCCTCACAAGGGTCGCGGGGGGGGTGCTGCCGCCTATCTCAGCTGGCTCTGGGCAGTAGGCGGGGGACACCCTGGACTGGTTGCCAGCCAATCGCAGGGCAATATATATATATATATATATATATATATATATATATATATATATATATATACATACACACACACACACACACACACACACACACACACACACACACATACATACATACATACATATATTATAATAAATGTAACATAAAACTAACTACAGTACTTCGTTATGGCAGGTATACTCCGAACCCCAGCGGAAAACGAGGGTACACTGTAAACGTCGGTCAAAGTAACCCTACCTGCTCAAAATTCACAGCTCCCCAGCAAGTGGGTTAATACAGCACATAGTCACTAAATGCAACGCTATACGCTCAATATTAGAAAACTGAACTGCACCTACAACTACCTGTAGGCCTAATGCAAATCAACCCCCCACCACTCTAAGTGATGTATCTAAAGCTCTTTCCGATATACTGTATTAAATTTAGGCTGACAACAAAAAACTATCAAGGTGCAGCTTGTAACTCTAAAAACTTGGGAGTTGGAACTTCGAGGCACTTTTCAGCACCACTGTATGTATACGAGCAATTAAAAAGTCCAATTTCCATGGTGCCCTTTAAATTTAGGTGCTAAAAGGTCACAAATAGTATGACGAAAGGAGGTCAAAGAAGCTACTTAAGAGTAAATAGGGGAGGAACGAATGAGGAGAGAGTTGGAGTTTCATAAAAAGTAATCAGATGCAAATATGGCCAAAAGTACATGAAGTGAGCCCTCTTTTGACTTTGTGTTGATGTCCTGGCGGTACTGTCAAGTCCTCTGTTAACACAAGGACTGCTTGTCATGTTAATAACCTGGAACCAAGTCCATGTCACTTCCTCACCTCGCTGCAACGCCATCAAGGCCAGCCCTTTTGTCTCTTCTGCTCCGTCGCTCGGTGCAAGTGACTAATTGATCCTGGGAGACAGAAGAAGGAGGTGTCTCGGGGGCTGCTGAACAATGTGGGGGTGGGGGGAGAGTGCTTCTGATAAAAGGGGGGCAGAGAAAGAACAGGATGCAAACCACGCTTGGGATAATGTAGCTGCAGTGCTATCATTTCCCCACACAAAAGTAACACGACTACTTTGTAAATGAAAGTCAGTCAGGCGAAGGATGCCCCTCACGCTCTGGCACCCCCTGCTTGAGATAATGGCCGTATGCACATTGTTTCTGCAGACACAAGATTGACTCCGAAGAAAGAAGTGTGGGGGTAGAGAAAATAAAATACACGCGTGTGACTGTATTCTTCTTTGCATTCTTTTCACAGGAATGAAGAAATGCTTCATACGAGCATCCACTTCAAATTCCAGCTGGATCCTGCAGGAGTCACATTTTGACCAACAAGTACGCTTTTGGTTTACTTGGTGTGGGGTATGTTGTTAAGATGGCATTTCCTTATGAATCTGCTCGGAAAATGGTGATTCCGGCAATGGTAAATGTTAAACCTGTTGAATGTTTCTGATGTCAAAGTATTTATCAACACCGACTCTGTGATAGTGACTTGAAACGAAACAATAGTCAATTGACCTTACCGTAAACCACGCCCGCATGACCTAGTAAACCAATCAAGACAAGACGTCATGTCTGTGACGGCATGTGTGTTTTGCTGTGGACAAACAAAAGCAATCCCGCTCCCGGTAAGTGCATTGCGTGGTTGTTCAAAACCAAGAAAAAAAAAAAAATCAATAAAATGGTTAAACACTGTCGTCACGGCTTGTGTAAGAGAGACACGAGAGAGACACTGTCCCTTCCCTAAACCCTCAATCAACTACGGAAAATGTCTGCGCTGGATCAACCTTTATGGAAGACCACACACGACCAGTCGAATCCCTCCAAAATGACCAGGAACCACAAAGGTAATGTTCTCCATTGTTTTTTGCCAAAGGCTAACGATAGCTCCGGGTAGCTATCCGACCACACATTTGTCGACTTAATACTATTTAGGAGAAATGCCAACAGAACAAACTTTGTCCAAAATGACCAGAAACCACGACGTCTGCACTAAGGTAATGTTCAACCATGTTGCTTTTAGCCAAAGGCTAACGATAGCTCCGGGTAGCTAACCGTCCACACGTTTGTTGACTTAGTATTTACTATAAATGCCAACAAAACATTGAAACTATTAGGTTTGAGGAAGACGTTTTCTCATAACTACATATCAAGTTTTGTTAATTCCAAATAGTGTCAGGATAAAGATGGCAAACAATGAAAAAACTTTGGGACACAGCTTTCATTGATTAATCCGTGATTCATTTATTGATAAGCTTGTATCCAAGCAAATCCAAAATGTCAAGCGCATGCGCTCAAACCTCTTCTGCTTGTCTATTTATAGGGGCTGGAGACTTAAAGAAGAACTAGCACCGTAAAGTGTGAATGAATACGTAAAAGTGTCCACTTACACACCAGAACCTCCGACCATCAAGTTTATTGTCTCTGTAGCTTCGCCGGACCAAGAAAGCAGACTTTCACGCTACCTGTATCTTCATTACTTTGCTAACCTCTAACCCACAAATGTTTCCCGATGTTGGATAGTAAACTCCTTTTTCCCGTGTGTCCGAGACTTCTTGTCACTTTGATTACTCTGAACATCTTGAAACCACTCAGTAGAACCTTAAATGTTTGGGTGGCCTGTGCTTCAACTTTTAGATTTGAAGCAGTACAGTAGGAGAAGCTGAGAGTACAAATGACTCACTGATCAACTCCTATTTCATTTCATAGTTCAAGAGCCTGTATAAATTGTAATACAACACAGCTGTCTGAGTAATGGAGTAAAATATTATAGCGAGCCTTTGCCATTAGTCTGAATAACTGAAAAGTCTCAATTATGTTAACTATGTCCACCACATATTCCACCATATCTATTTTTGAATCGACTTATCAGCTGAAGCATAAATTATGGCTGGAATTCCATCTCAAATAATTTTTTCAACATTTTTCTCTCAACCGACACTCCACACATTCGAACACAAGAGATATTCCTTGCAGCTTGGTGGAAAAATAGTTGCGCTCCTAAAAACGTACAAAAACGTTCTATTTTAAATATTGGTATGGTCCCTAAAGTTTTTTTTTATTTTATTTTTTTTTATCCTAGAGCATACAGAAGGCTGTGATGCAGCCTCTGACCTGAAGAGGTCGCTTAAAGCAATGGTAGTTATTACAAAAAACGGCCACAAGGTGGCAGCAGAGTATAAGCGATCAACCAAGGCCATGTTGCAACAAGCTGTTTTCTCCAGTGTTTACAAAAGGTTTGTGAATAATGATGAAACTTAGCTATAATATGCTAATTGCTGCAAAATTTAAACAGATAAAAATATACTTTTTTTTTCCTGATGAAAGAAGAGACTCTAATCTTTCTTTTTGTAGGTTCCATGTTTTTATAGCAATGGAACACAATATTTTGCAGGCCTTTGCAAAGTCAGTCAAAATCCAGTAAAACAGCCAGGAGCAAACAGGATTGCTTCAGTGAAAATCGCTGGGAGTGAATGAGTTAATGTACATGCTAAATGCATTTTGAAATGAGGTGAAGAGGAAGCATTTACAAACATTCTAAGGAAAAGAGGTCAGCTACAGCGAGAATACTCCTCCTTTCCTTCAGTAGCTGCGGCCTTGTCACATATTGTTATGCTTATTGCGTATATGGGGGACGGGGTGCGGGGGTCACTGCACCAGCATGCCTCAGAACATCACCACTCCTGGCCTACAATAAGAATAGTGCACTGAATCATATTTCAACAGCGCACTTTTGTGCAAGATGAATGAATGGAAGATAAGAGAAAGGAAGTGGATGCACATGGCGACATTCTCTGTGATGTGGGACAAGGTGTCACATTTGTTTTCTATAAACAATCAACAAACTAAATGGTAACATAAATTTAATAATGCACACTGTGATGCCATTGGAACCACAAATTTGCATGCCGTATTTTCCGCACTATAAGGCGCACCTAAAAGCCTTAAATTTTTTCAAAAGCTGACCATGCGCCTTATAATCCAGTGCGCCTTATATATGGATCAATATTGAGCCGCAACAGGTCTCGCTGTCAAGACGCTATCGGTGACCCTGCACGATCGGTGATGCGCATGTGCTGAAGATCCCGCCATTTTGGATCGCTAGCTAATACTAATACTTTACCTCAGAGAAAATAATAAAACAGCTGTTTATTCATTTTGGGAGTGAATGGAGTTGTCAGAAAGCTGGTTTGTAATCTATTAATAAAGTTTGACTGACCTATCTGACTGTTTTGTTGACGTTTCCTTTAGCGCAGCACCATCTAATGGATGCATAACGTAACCCCAGACTCTACTGTAGGGCCTTATATATGGAAAAAGTTTTAAAATATGTCATTCATTGAAGGTGCACCTTATAATGCGGTGCGCCTTATAGTACGGAAAATACGGTACTTGTCAAGATTGCCAAGAGTGAGTAAATATTGGCAACAAAGGCTCGATGCCTATTAAAACTTGGTGTCCCACAGGAGTAGATTAGATTAGTAGAAAACACTGACCATTTCCACTGCAAAGCTGATGACACACAACACTACATATCTATAAAACTTGACCACCTTTCAGGAATGCCTTAAAAAAAAATTAAAAAAATAAATAAATAAATAAATAAAAAAAAAATCAAGAGTTAGATGGCTGATAATTTCCTTCTATTGAACTCTGATAAAACGGAAGTAATTGTCCTTGGCTCCCATGACTTCAGAGCTAAAGTTTGTAGTGATACAGCTGCTTTTGATTCTTTTGCACTCGCCCCAAGCAGTAGAGTGAGGAATCTTGGTAACACCTATGACCAGAGTGTTAGCATTTAACACTCACATCCAAAAAGTGTCATGGACTGTTGTGTGCTGAAGGGTTGGATCCCAGAACGCAGACACAATTAAGATTTTCTCCATTTGTTCACATCAAGAGGCAGAAATTCAGAGACGCTGTACACAGGACAGTTGGACAATGATCCGGCAAACCACACACAATTCTCAGACTGCACCCACAGACAGTGAATCGTAAAGGACTAAAGAACGACATCACATAGGTCCCGACGTCACCTAAGGGATTAAAGGTTGACATCACGAACACCACGTTTTGTAAACAGACACTTGTTACATCAGGACCTAAACAGACACATAACAGGTCATGAACTCTGGTGCGACTCTGGTACATGCGACCCAGGCCATGACATGGACAGAATTCTTCCACTTGAGAAACCTTATTTAAATAAATAAGTAAATAAATCAATCAAATTGTCATTCCTTGCCATTCACTGACCCTGAAAAAACTACACGGTATCGTTACCTGTAGGCTCGATTACTGTGATACTCTCTTCATAGGTTGCTCCAATAAGTCATGAAAAGAATCTGCAGTCTGGGTATTAACCAGAATGAGGAGGAGAGACCATTTCGCCAGTGCTGGCCTCATTAGCTTCCCATAAAATTCAGAATTGAACATAAAATCCTTCTGCTGACCTATAAAGCACTAAATTATCATTTTATCAATTCCAATGTGGCCTTTGAGGATGAAAGTTTGCCCACTGACGATATAGAAAATAAAGACATTTTTGATCGAGGAACAACAATGCATTTTATATGGGACACACACGACCTTCACTTTGGTCTGAAAGTTTCTCAAATATTTATTCATTAATTCATTTTCTAGTCTGTATGCTGTTCAGGGTCAACTGAAGCTGAGCTGAAACCACATGATTAAATTCACACTGTCACTGTGTGGGGACATACTACCTGCATGTCAGGAATTACAACAGTATTAGTGACTGCATTTCCTATGGGGGAAAAAAAATAATTAACATTAAATTAATAAGAGCAAATTGGAATAATGACAACATGTATGTACAGATGGGTGAGTCTATAAGCTACCAACCTACTGGGAATCATCAGCGTCTGCTTTGTTTTCTCACTGTGGCCGATCTAATGTGAGCCTATTCCCCCTCGCTACCTCTTTCACACCCTAATCGGCAAGACTTAACAGAAAAATCAATTTCCACCACCCAGCGGAGGGGCCCACTGTTTCACCACTGTGTCTGATTGATGACGTGCGGGTGCCATCTCACAGGCCGCTGCTTTTTATCTCCGCCTCAGACTTGGTCACCGTTCAGTGCTTTTTTTTTATTTTTATTTTTTTTTAAATGACAAATAACAGGAGATGTAATAGCTATACACCCCCGGTGCGTAAATCTGGCCGTCGATGGCCGACCTGAGACAGGTAGAAGACAGGCCCGCGTCAACAAGTTATTTAGCCTGAAGCATCGGGTTCAAGGAGCTGAAGAGCTCGGGAGAGTCAGCAGAATCTGAAGCGACGGCTCGCTCGTCCTATAAACTAATGCTTGACTATTTTTTTACAAACATCCGTGCTGCTGTTGCTGGTGGGCAATGTCGTGAAGGCTGTTGACATTTGAGAGTTGCATAGTCTTCTTGCTCATATGTATAATACACAGGAATTGCAGCCATGTGCCAAACATTCCAAATTATTCCCCACTAGCTGGAAGCAATGTATAAAACTTTACTATCAGGTAGGGATGTAATGATAACGGCAATATCGTGATATCGCGATATTAAAACTGCCACAATATATCGTCGTCGTCATGTCACGATATTAAAAGCAGCACATCTGTTAAAAAAGTCTTGGATGATTTTCATTTGTGCAGTTCGAGCAGCCTCTGGTGGCTAGTTTTTTAGTGCAGTTTAATTTTCACAAGGCATGTTTTAGCCCTTCAATGTTTAAAATCCACACTAATGGTCAGATGAAGCGGACCGTAATAAGTTTGTGAACAGAGTCAAAATGTGGAGGAGCCTGATGACATCATTATTTATCACCAATCAATTGAACAAGGTTGGATGGGTTGGTTAAAGCTTTTCTGCCCCAGAACACACACCAGCTTAGAATTTTCTATTCTCAAGAAGCACTACAGCAGTGTTTGTCTAATGTTGATTTAGAACAGATCACTTTTTTTTTAATGCAAAACTGGTGGCTGATAATAAACTGGCACAGTTGCATTTCCAGTTGTAATTTGTCATGTGTTTTAATTTTACTTGCATGATTATACGCATCATGATTTATGGCTATAAATGAGGGTTTGCTTCAACTTTATTAAGGGCATGTGCAGGAAGAGAACGTGACCACTCTATCTAGCTGTTAAATTGTGGAAAATCCTGTTCTAATGAGTACATTTACAGAGCTTAGATGATTTTCTTCCGTTCTGCCGTGAATCTACCACACATTGATGCAAACGGGCTACTGATCTGGTTCAGCTTCCACAAAGCCAGGTGACCCCATGACTGCCACTTGATGCTGATAGCATGGCAAGCTTTTGGTCATGAGTTGACTCTTCAAGGCTTTTTGGCTTGACTGAAGCGTTGTGGGTTCAAGACCCACTGTGGGGAAACTGGGACTGGTTTCTTACAAGATGTCCTTCAAGCGAGGTAGGGTGTCACCCACATGTGCAGCCATTTTCATCTGACATCCCACAGTGTAAATTGAAGCTCCCCTCTCGGTTCAGTAAAATAACAGCTAAAAAGGAAAGCTCGATGAAGCCTCCTAACTGTTGTCAATTATTTGGTTTCGGGCCGATTCGAAAAGGGCTTCTTATTGACTGCACCAAATAAATTATTTTAGTCCAATAAGAGCCAATTCCAACTTACATACACATATACAATATTCACATTTTATCAATTAAAACATCCACAAAAACAACTTTCTGACATAGTCGATTTTTTTGTTTGTTCATTTGCATGCTACTTGTCCGTTCACAGTATTTTAGAGCAGTTCTGGAGGTTAAGGACGGATCTCGTGTTTGCTTTTAAATCTGATGAATGAGAATGGCTGCTCTCAAAAAGTTGAGCAAAGGAGGACAGGACAACACTGGTCGACAATCAACTACAGGGCGATTGTGAAGAGCGCATTGAGTGGAAATTTACCCACACCAGCAGGTAAGCTACATGAACCGCAATGATGCTGAAAAGCCCAGGCACACATGGACATGAACAGGTTTAAGCTGTGAAGGCTCTTAAGACGGTGAAATATGACCACGGAGCATTTTGATTCAATTTCTACTCTTTGGGTCCTTAGCCTATGTGGGGAAATGAGTCGAGTCGCTTAATGTATCTCTGCAATCCAATAAGTGTGTGATGCATTCCAGATGACAATGCGGCGAGTCCCTGCAATCACATCAGGTACTTATTGATATGTGCATTAAAAAAAAATCTTCATCTTTATTGAGAAGACTGTCGAAGTGCACAAGAATGTACAGACTCACACCCGAGCTGTGTCACACGCTACTCAGATCGAAACTGATGCGGACAAAATGTAAGGTCGCATTTGGCGGAACTTCAGAAAAGCACTTTCAGTCTCCCGCTGCTGAATCGTAATAGTCCAACGTCGAACACGTGGATGACTGAAAAGGTTGAGGGGCTCTTGGCTAAAGGAGACCTTTACCACCCCCTGACATAGCCCAGCACCACTTAGGGTGTCCGCCGGGGTAACGCATAATGATGGAAGAAAAGGTTGGATTGCATCAGCATGACTGCACATATAGTACACAATACACCTTAAATCACAGTTTGTTCTTTTATGTAGGCTTCCTGTTGAGCAAAACGGCCTGGACATAACTACCGTCGGTCAAGGTACATCTAGAATGCAGATGGCAGAATGTTAACAACAAATGATGGATCTGCAGCTCTATCAGCCTTTAAAGATTACTGTCTAACTAAATAAAACTCAGAATTACACCTTGCATATTGGTATGCACCTTATCTGTAATATAAAAACAAAAAGTTCTAATTGCATTTTCATTTGCAGTCGAGGGTACAATACTGCACCATGTCTGTTGCTACAAAATTTCCCATTTCTGGAACAATCTAGGGCAGGCCTACTGTAGATAATCTTAATCTAAAATCATCTCAGTCTGTTTGTAGTATAGGAGCAGGCTCACGGGATTGCAGCTATTGTTTTGTCCCTACATTCAAACAGAAATTCCACAGCTGATCAGTTCAAAAAGTATTTGACCAAAGATTCCATGTTGCAGAGAAGACTAACAGGCAGGGAAACAAAGCGCGTTCAAAAGCTTCCTTAGAGAACAGCCGATCTCTGGTGGCCTAAATCGCTGTCAGCCTCATCGATACAGGCTTTCCAGCACAGTGAACAAAGACAGGCCAACGGCTGGCTCCAGCCTGGTGCTTCTTAACAACTCCACGGCCTGCTAACAAACTCCTGGAGTGGGCCGTCAATTTGGCCACTGTCTTTCTGCTTCGACGCGACCAGAAGAGAGACACGCGAGGTGGGAAGGTTGTCGGCTGTTGTTGTCTCGGGTTCTTTGTGAGCAACTTTGAAAGTAGTACTTAAACGCTATTTTCTCTTGCAGCGCTACACCTTCACACCTGATTTATGCCTCTTTAGAAGAGCAATACATTTTCATGACATCTTAATTAAATCCGATGCGCAGGCCTCAAGCTGAAGCAAAAAGGCCTGCACTCTGTCTTACTTTGCCTGTGATCCCTGAGGTGGAAATGAATTGTGTTTTCCATTCACCAGTTGGATTCCCCGTTTTTATTTGAGTCCACTTGTTGTTTGGGCCTTCAGTGATTGGGTCCAGTATTCCAGAATACCAGGGAAACCTGTGACAAATGTGTAAAAATAGAGTATGTGAATATTGAACTGAGTCAAAAATTTGGTCACATGGTTACATATCTCAAACTCTGAGCCTTGTCTTTTGGGTATATTTTGGGTTTTGAGGAATTTCAGCACAGTGTACAAAAGAAAATGTTTGTTGTTTCACGCATTAGCATTTCAACTTCCATGGCTGCTATAGTCTACCGTATATATACCGTCTTTGTTTCGAGCACGGTTTCAGTAGTTGTCATATTAGTTTCCCCTTTATTGCAACATTACTGAAGTGACACCAAGTGGAAGGAAAATATCCTGTCACCCAGTCTCAGACATGTCTCTTTCAAAACCTGCCGTGAAGAGAAAGGTTGGTAAGGAGAACAGCCAATTTCAAGAAAAACAGGAGATGGGACACCCTGACATGCCGTGAACGCACAGAGAACTTTGCGGTGTTCAACAACTCCAATGTCTTTACTCAAACTATGCTGAGGAGAATGTAAAGTAGCAGGGAGATGAGCGAGAGGACCAGACCAGGTCACCAATTTTGTTTACGTCCTGAAGAACCGGTCATGTTCCTAAATGCATTAATAACGATTGAGAAGATTGGATTAGTTGTACAAACTGTTTTGAAAACGTGAACCCTTTTTTTTGTGGAATACTTGATACTTGGAATACTTTGATTGCTTTTAGAATGTTAGCTAAATTAAAGGTGAACAATTTGAAAGTGGCACTTGCATTCGATTCTTCTCTTTACGCCCCTTGGAAGAGAAATTGAAACACTCCGTTGCAAACTTGAGCCTTTTCTCGTAAATGTGGGCACCTACCTTTTATCTAATATGTATTACAGTACCTGGATATCTGGCAATAATATTAGTGTATTGTTGATATTTAAGCCTGAAAATTGCTTCCTTGTTCCTAATGTCTTAGAAAAGATGCAACCGGTCAGCTCATTCTGAATATGATGTCACCACTTTAAGCCATTGACGCATACAGTGTATCCCATTTCAGTCCATATAGTACACAATTTAATCCCTCCCTCAATCAATGGAGCCTATTTACCATAAGCTATTGACTCACCTGCCCCTCAATTGGCTCGGTGGCGGGCGTTGACAAAACACAAACAAATTAGACGAGTGAGAAAGAACAACAGAAATGGTGGCAGTCGGCATGTGAAAGGACATTTTCACTAGCGAATGAGGTTTTGGCAGCGGCAGGGGGGAAGAGAGTGAGATAGGAATGAAAGGAAGAAAGAGAGGAACAGAGAGGAAACAGAGGAGCAATGGATCGATGAGAACAGATAATCACACCAGGGCTCTGTCCCAATGTGTAAAGTATGTGACATTGCAGAGGTGAGGGAAGAGATCAATGAGCTGCTTCTTTGTTGATCTGTAATCCTTAACTATCTATAAGTAATTAACCTTCAAAGCAGAATGAGAGAGATAGAGAGAGAATAACAATGAGCAGATATAAAACACCTTTGGCTTTGGGATGAGAGTAAACACTGCATTGCTGCTGTTAGACAAGTAATCTAATCTCATTTCTGGGCCAAACGTTCAACAACAAATGCAAAGTATGAGTGCTAAGCTTTCCAAACAATATTTTGTCTTTTATCTGTGGCCTAAGCACATCCTCCATTTCCAGAGAAGATGGAGGGAGGATGGTCTTATCAGGAGTCAGAGTGCCCTCTGTGGGCAATAAAAGAAAAACAAGAGGAAGGATAGAAAGCAAATCTGTCTGATGCTGAAATATGAAAGGCTTCATTTTTCTTCATTCTGGACAAAGGACAACCAAATAAACACAAGCACAAGTGTGTCTGTACACGTTTAATGGCACACAATGCCTATACAGTGTGTCATTATGATTTCAAATTTCATTCATATCATGTCACAGATTACATTTTGATCTTAAGTTAGTAAAAGGCTTACCATGTTACTGAAACGTCAATGTAAAACAGTATGACACGCCCAGACAGCCGGGTGTCTGTGAAGCAACAGCGTGCAGAGCAAAATTACGTACGTGATGCCAACATGGTCACAGTAGAAAGCTCTTAGCCAGAAGTCATGTGCTGTTGCTGGGGGGAACGCAGCGAGTCGACTTCATTTAGGATAATCAGGTAAAAACTGAGCTCGGGGGTAGCTTTTCCCCAAACCACACCATGGAAATAGATCACAATGCTCCACAATGGATGGGGGGTTGGATGTGTGTGTGTGTGTGCGTGTGTGTGTGTGTGTGTGTGTGTGGGGGGGGGGGAATCAAACAACAAAAGCTACACTGTAAAAAACATAGCAGAACATTCAAATTTGGAGTATAAGCAACAATTTGAAAGGAGTGAAGCTGTAGATTGCGATGCTAGTTTCTCGCACTCACTGGATAGCTGCCATATCGACGCCTTCTTAAAATAATCGCCTAAGTCATCAAAAAATGTAACCATTTGCATCATAAGATGATTTAGGAAAAAAAAGAAGAAGAAAAAAGACTTGGGCTACTATTTTAAGAGGATGGCGATATGCTAATGTTAAAAGTATGATCCAAAACAAATCCTTTGCTTCATGGTCACCTCACTGACTAAGGCCCTTCTTTTATTTATTTATTTATTATTATTATTATTATTATTATTATTATTATTATTATTATTATTATTATTATTATTATTATTATTATTATTATTATTGTGTCACAGTGGCCAAGTGGTTAGCATGTCCGCCTCCCAGTACTGAGGACTCGTGTTCGAGTCCAGGCTCCGGCCTTCCTGGGTGGAGTTTGTATGTTCTCTCCGTGCTCGCGTGGGTCTTCTCCGGGTACTCCGGTCTCCTCCCACATTCCAAAGACATGCATGGCAGGTTAATTGGGTGCTCCGAATTGTCCCTAGGTGTGCTTGTGAGTGTGGATGGTTGTTCGTTTCTGTGTGCCCTGCGATTGGCTGGCAACCAGTCCAGGGTGTCCCCTGCCTACTGCCCAAAGCCAGCTGAGATGGGCTCCAGCACCCCCCGCGACCCCTGTGAGGAATAAGCGGTCAAGAAAATGGATGGATTATTATTAATTCAATCTCTGGTGTAATAACCTTATTTATTTATTGATTGAATTATTTTTTATTTTATTATCTGTTCTTATTGCTGCTGGAAATGTAAATTTCCCAGAGGGAGCCATCCCAAAGGGATCAATAAAGTCAAGTCTAAGTCTAAGGATGAGACCAGGTGGTTCGGAACTTCTTCCATTTATGGATGATGGAGGACACGTTTTTTCTTTTTTTGTGCCCTTGCCCATATTTGTGCCTCTAGAAAATTATGTCTCAGAGGTCTACAGACAATTCCTTTGAATTCATGTGTGGTTTGTGCTCTGAAATGCACAGTCACCTTTCCAAATAATGTCCAATCAACTGAACTTACCCCAGGTGGACTCCAGTTAAGCTGCAGGAACCTCTAAAGGCTGATCAGCTGAAACATGATGCACCTGAGTTCATTTTGGAATGAAGTTTTAACATAAAATGTGGAAAAAGTCCAGCGCTGTGAACACTCTCCAGATGGAATCCATTTGTCAGTCTAACTTTCTTTGGCCCAGGAGTATATAGGGAAGGATGTGAGAGCTGACACTGCATGAAACAGCAGCATTAGTTGTTTTTCCAAGCAGTAAAATTATGTATTTTATTCTAAATCAATGGCGTATTTTGATGAACTCATATTACAGAAATATTTAAGAAGTCTGGGAATTGCTTTAAATTCATAATAATGCATATGTGTCTATTTAAAAATGACTTGTATAACCAAGATTTTATGATGATAATAGTTTGGACTCTGAAACAAATTGTTCCAGATAGAATTGAAAATGTTTCTTTAAAAGTCGACTAACTTGAAGTTCATCAGTGTCACAGAACAGATTGTGGTTGACGTTCGAGGTACAATTTCATCTGAGGAATTACTGTGTGCATTGAGTTTAAGAATGTGTCTTCATGATTTAATATTCATAATGTTGAGTGTAAAAATGGCTTCCAAAAATGTTTCTTCACCAAAAGGGACACCTAAAGAGAGAAAAATGAAATTATGAACCAGTCAAGTAAAATTGCTATACACAGCTTTTATAAAGAGTAATGATCACTCTATTCATTTCATTATTATGGTTGCTACAAACTGCGGCCAGTTATCATGCCAACAACTGTTTGTATTGTAAAATAACAAAACAACAAAAACATAAAAAGCAAAGCAAACAGGCACAAATAAAGAGTGGTACTGACCATCCAATATAGCATTGGCAGAGGTTCTCATGGGACGTGGCCTGCTTTATCAGCAGCTCTACTTGTGTTGGCACATCCAGAGTCTCATCATGAGAGAAGTCTCGACCTGGAGGGATCACAGGCTCATCAAAATGATTCAAATGTTTAAAGTAAAATGTTGTTTGTTTGAATTGTCAAAGATGGACCAAGTTGATGTACAGCAGCTGTGTGTTAGGCTAAGTTTGAAAAAATCACATCAACATTGACAGTTTAAGATTCATTTCCTTCACCGTTAAAGTGTCCAGAAGGAAATACTGTGCCCTCTCTGCGTGTTTGTGTTTACAGTGTGAAATGCCATGAAGTTAGAAGGGTGATGTCCTTTATTAAAGTGGCAAGTTTTTCTCCCAACAGACAGCTCGTATACTGTATATTTGAAGACATCAGTAAAATGTGTCAGTTTTCACTCCCTCTGTGCATACATATTTCTATTGTTTACATCCATGTTTGCACCGCCCAATGCTGATGCTTCTATTTCTGTGTGTAGTTGTTTCACTGCGTTTTGGGAAAATAAAAAATGATGGAAATGGAAGCACGTTGCTATCAGATATTGAAATGAGCATTGTGACTCTTTACACAAAGGATGAAACCAAACATGGATGTCAAATGACAACATTGTAGAGCCTTAGTGGCTACTTTTACTAAAATAACTATTATTAAAGATATGCCTTCTCTACATTATGGAATGTAATATATACTAATACTGGGCAGTAAATTCGCCAACAAAATGCAGCAAGTCTGCACACTTTAATTAATCAGACACTTTTTCAGCTGCCATGATAGGTGCCGCTGTTTTTGGGCTGAGCAATTACAATTTTAATGTCTGTGTTGTGAACATTGTGATGTCTGCGCCTCCTCACTGTGATAATTATTTGTTTTCCATGTTCAAAAGGGAGACATCTATTTAGGGGAGATGTTTATTTTTCTTGAGTAGACGACACAGTGTCAATTGGGGCAATAAATAGCAAGAAATAATACTCATCTTGCCACCAAATGTATGTACCGTTTTTGTTTTTTTTGTTTTTTGTTTTTTGCCGTGTTTCATTTACATTTACACTGATTTTTCACCAAGATGTGGCACTGTGACCGTAAGAAACTAGAACAAGCCATGTGGAATCTGAATGTTACGAGTTGGCTGCAGAATTTACCTGTAAGTTTATCTCGCACTCTGTTGATAATTTGAATGGCTTTCTTGTTGAGGGCTTCGGGTTGCACCAGGCCATCTCCAACTGAAATAGACCAACATTTAAAAATTCAAATTTCAAAGCATCAAAGCGCATATGTGACTTTGAGAATTGGCCTTGTTCAACAGATAAATAAATAAATAAATAAATAAATAAATAAATAAATAAATAAATAAGCAAACATAGCAAATAATGCGTGAAAAGACAGACAGACAACTCACTGAAAGAGTGAATGGATTCAGGCACTGTGGTCCCTGGTTTCTTGTGTGTGGTCTCACCCATTTCTATTCCTTCAAGGGCTTCTGTGTAAGAGGACAAAACATGGTCAAGGGGAGGTTGGGGACATCTTTGTACGACATCAAGCAACACCAGTGACTCACCCACAGACTGACCCGCCGTGTATGAGTCTGTCCGGTTGCGTGAGCGCTTGTTGCCTTTTGTGTTAGCTGTTGGGAAAATCAGGTCAAGTTTGTTAGCGATGACGACAACAACTTGGCTGCTTCTTCTTATTTCTTTTTTTTTTTTTTCTTCTTCTTCTTCAAGAAACTGCTGTGAATTCTATTTTGGCACGGTAATGTGCAAACAGATTAGTGGTGTAAAAAAAAGAAATTATTATTACATTTACAGTATTATTCGTTATTGCATTAACAGAAAAATCACACACAATTATAAGAAGCAAAACAAAAAGCAAAATCTTCACATTGATATATCTCCTTACAAACCTACTCTTACATTTTTTTTATACAAGCTTCCGAGAATACTTTTTTTTTTTTTTGTTTTAAACAAAGCGCCTAATTTACAGTAAAGCAGATGTTGAAGGATACACATCAATGTGTAGGTGAATAACCAACTATTGTACAGCACTTATGTTCTGATAACTGATATCTTTTTTTGACTAATAGTGCATCACCATCTGTTCTGTAAATGTGTTCTGTTGCTTGAAATGTCCTTGAAAATGGAAGCAGAAATTCATACTTGAAATGATGGTGCTTCCATTAAACCGCCTACATACATCCTGTTCCTTTGTCTAGCCATGCAGTTGAGACATTATTTCACAAAGTAATAATGTATCATTTTATCACAGGCAGAGTCACACTGAGTCACACTGCAGCAGACGCACATCAAATCCACTCACGCTGAACTATACATAATTCTTCCTACTAGCTGACAGCACATTACTATTTGTGATATAGGTTGGTCAAAGAGTTCTATATTTTTTTAGGCATTCATAAGTGCCAGATAACTATTGGACCAACATTGGGGAAAAAAAATGTCATATTCATTGGTCAGATATCAACAAAACAGGACTGATAACAAGAACTGCCTCAAATACAACAACATTGGTCACTTTAGGGGCCCCAAGCCTCTGCTGCATGACATAGGAGGTAAATATGGCGCGGTTGGCCACGATTTCAAAAGTAGCAGTGAGCCATTTATTTATTTATTTTTATTTTATTTTTTACAATGGCCTTCTTTGGTTTCCAATAGTGGTTTATTTGAATAGTTCTTTTTAATTTTTGAAACTTCACAAGACCCAGTAGTATTTAAAAAATAAATAAATAAATCTTGCACATCTTGGGAAGTTTGTACATCTGCCAACAGCGTAACAATTAGAAGACGTTCAACCTGTAGTGAGGTGACGAAGAGCAATATTTTTAACATGCACCCTGAGCTGTGAGAATCGGGACAGTTCCCTCGGCTACCCAGGAATGAAGAACACAGAAGGACTAGCACCTAGAAGTTGTACTTTGCGCTCCTTTCATTTTGTCGACAACACGTGCATCCACCTTTGTGCTTGTGTTGCGTAGGAAAACCAACTGAGAAGATTCGCCAGATGCCACTTGAAGATTGACAGCAATGTCACAACATGGTATGATTTTTAAAATTATTATATTAACACTGCATTAGTCAGGCAACTGTTGGGAATGATGTAGATTGATTTTAGCCATATATATCATTTTAAAAGGTATCCAAGTGACACTATACATCATAGACTAATTATATTGTGTGTATTACATTCTACTAACTGCTGTATTAAAAGATGAAACTGTATTTAACCCCCTAAAAAATGCCGGCTGTATTAACAATAGGATGAGGGGCTCACCGCTCACTTCAGTCTTACGAAGAACGAACACTACATTATTCAGCTAACGGCCATAAAAATTGTTTCACACAGCTGACGGCTATAAAAACTTAGTTTCTTGACAACTATAATCTATTTTAAATATCTACTACTGTTTTACTACTGTAAAAGAATGAGCTGACGAGACATCACCCTGCAGGTGGCCGCCCGAGGCGTTTACGATGTATAGACAGTCCCGTTGTTCCTAAGGTCGTCCAAAGTTGAATTCACCGTCAAGGAAATGCTAGCAACATGGAGTTGTCTGTAAGCAAATGGCGCACTCTAGTGCCCAAAAGCTTTTAATTATGTTAATAAGAAGGCGTGCACGATATTTGAGAACCCAATAACGACGAAATGGTTTGCCCTTAAGCCAGGGGTGTCAAACTCATGTTAGCTCAGGGGCCGCATGGAGGAAAATATATTACCAAGTGGGCCGCATCGGTAAAATAACGGTATATAACTTAAAAACGATTGCCGTCAATTATATGCAGATTTTCGCTATGTGTGGGCCAGCCCTATATTAGAGAGCTCAACTGTAATCATATTGTTCCAAGAAAATAATACAAATGCAAATGGAATGTGGCAACACTGAGTTCTAGACATGTAAAATCATCTGTTTTGCATATATATTGTTCCCAGAATGCATTGCATGGCGCAGTTAATGACGTTATAAGGACGCTAATCCTTGTCATATCTATTTGTGTTACCAGTAATTGAATTTGTGTCTTATTTAACACGTTTGTCGGTCTATGATTAAAAAATGTACAATAATAATAATAATCATAAGTATAATAATAATAATTAAACAAACCGTAACTTTAAGTTGTGTGTAAAATAATGACATCCAGGACTATTCCCGCATACAAGTTGCATTGCTCATCTGAGGAGTGAGAACTGCTTGTGAAATTAAACATTTCATATATTTTGATTGTGGCCGACTGATTAATTAGTCCGACAATACATTTATTTAGTTATTTATTTTTAGCTTTACAAAAATCACCTCGTGGGTCGGATTAAACCCCTTTGTGGGCCTGATCCAGCCCGCGGGCCTTATGTTTGACACCACTGCCTTAAGCCAATCAAACCAAGGGGGATGTTTCTGTATATTTTCTATATAAGCAAATGTATTCCATTGTACTGGAGCTCTACTCCGTGTCAAAACGGAGCATCTCACTTGTCTTTGTCAATAAAACCATTGTGTACAGCCTGAATCTCGGCCAGGACTTTTTCATTTTAATTTGATTCTGAGTACTAAGTTTTTTGTAACCTGACTGCCAAGAATGGACTAGTGGAAATCTACTTCGTAGAATCTTGCCTGGCATGGATGACTGAAACAGACAACCACTTTTTTTTTTTTTATACGATTACGGCCGGAGAGTACAAAGGTTCCTCTATCCTTTTACGAAGCGTCAGCCTTCGGAAACACCAGTTGGCGATCATGTCCTCATCTTCGGGACATGTCTACCTGTACTGAGGGCTGACGCGACAACAGAACAACATGTACTTTTACCTTTTTCTGAATAGTTTTTATGTGACGTGCAATTGGACTGGTGCTGGTTTAGTAATAGGTACCGTAATAATTTCAGCACAGACATAAGTTGTGAAATGATTCATTATTTTCATTTAATTCTTTATGCGCCTGATATTACTTTGTTTTTTTGAGCACGTGATTTGTTTATACCATGTAGTGGGAAGTGGGGATGATATACGATTAAGGATTTGGTTGGGTCCTACCTCTGCTGTAAATAATTCAGCCAACCTCCTAATTAACAAACATGACCCACTTTATGACTGTAATATGAATCAGAGCTTCTGAGATTGCTAATAACGTATAACATAGTTCAGAAAGTAGCTAAACATGCGACTGTACGTTGTCGTTTGCTACTTTAAATAAATTATATAGTAAGTAAATAAGTTAAAGTAAGCTTTTATTTGTATAGCACTTTTCACAGACAGAAAGTCACAAAGCACTTCTGTGGTATGAAAAAAAAAGCTCAAATATTGGTAAAGAGCAGAAGGAAGTTATTGGTTATCAGTAGGGAAAAAACAGTTATCGTGCATCCTTTTTGTGTGTGTCTAGTATGAGATAACTACAAATAATCTATAAATGTTGATTTTTTTATTTTTTTTGCCTCAAGAATCAGACTAGGCACCCACCCTATTTACAGTACATGCTCTTGTGCATAGTGGTTTGGGACAGCCATATGAGAAGTAACATTCATTAAAAAAAGAACAACAAAAAAGATGTCTTTTTAGTAAATTCCATCTTTGTCAACTTATCTCCCATTCTTTTGGCACCACTGCACAATTTTGATCTTTTAATGGAACTTTAGCCTAGGTAAGTAAGCGCTGATTGCATTTTTCTTAACAAAAACATGAAAGACTATGTTCAACTGTTCAATGGGTTCTTACTGTCCATGAGTCTCCAGTTGAGCAGCGGGTCGTAGACGAAGGCCTCCAGGACGGCCATGACGCTGTCTCGGTGCTCCCTCAGAACTTCCATCACCGTGTGGCATGTGATGCGATAGTTACCGTCCAAGCCCGTCACCTTGCACAGTTAAACACACCATTTACCCAGTCACAGATTTCGCTCAGGATCAATACATTCTGGTTTAAGACGAGTATTTGCAACAAAAGGCTAAAGGACGTAAACACAAAAGATAATGTGATGCCAGTTACCTCCATGGCATTGGTCAGCATCCTTGTCAATCTGAAGGGAATCTTTTCAGGAAACTTTTCCCTAGTCATGGCAACCTAATCAATAATGTCATCTTGGTTAATAATCTTGTGCCAAATAATTGCATGATGCATGCATGTCGCATAAATAATTTCCTCTTACCTCGAAACAATCTCCAAAGTCAATATGGAGGATCTTTCCACTTAACCGATCGAGCATCAAGTTAGAAGGATGCCTGTGAAGAACATAAGCACAACCTCCTTAGAAACAATGTCATGTAATGGTAACTGATATCGATGATGAGTCGGACCTGTCGCCCAGTCCCAGGATGTAGCCGACCATTGACATCACAGCCAACGAGCGTGTATAATTTGTCCTCCTGTCAAACCACACCTAGAGGGGAAATAATGACAGGGTTACAAAATGTCTAAATGAGATGTAGATTCCTAACACATTATGCAAATTCAATTAAAGTACACAAACTTTATTAAAAGTTGCCTGTGTGGTACAGCTCCTTCAATGACACTTTCCTTGTCCTACAATAGTTTCTCTTTCTTGTATGCTTTCTTATTTTAGACAGTTGTTTTTGTCAAGTGTCTGACATTTTACCCCTGAACCACTGAACTGTGAGGACAGATGCTGAAAAGATCACGTACACTCATTCATCCTTGCCAGAAAGTAGAGCATCTCACCTCAGAACTGGGGCTCTTTAGCCACAAGAGCTTCGCCAGGTCGTCCCCGGCCGTGTTGTTGACAGCGTGCTCAAACACCTCCACTTTCTCCATCAACGTCAGGTGGTCATAGTCGGGCGCCATCTGAAAGAAAAACAGAGTTTTTAGACATTCAGCTTTGATATTCAGTTAGCAAGGACTCTTGCAAATTAGTACCATAACAGCGAATAGAAACCAATGCAACACATTAACAGGGTATTTGTTTTAGCAAAATTGACAAATATAAAGTAAAAACATTCTAAATACAGGGAGGACATAATAAATTGTTTAGTAAGAGGTGGAAACATCTAAATATGGGATTGCCAGACAGGGAGAAGTATGTTGGGTGTTTTTTAGGGATGTAACGATATCCAAACATCACGATACGATATTATCACAATATGAAGGTCAGGATACAATAACTATCACGATATTGTGGGGAGGTTGGCGATAGAAAAGGTCTCACTATTGTAAAAAAATAAAAATAAAAAATAAGCTCAGACAAAAAAAACCCCCAAAAAAAACACACAATATTGTTTTTGCCCATTACAGCAATGAAAAATATATATATAAAAAAAAAAATAAAAAAAAAAAATATATATATATATATATATATATATATAATTTATAAATACAATATATATATTGAGGCACTAATACAAGCATTACAATAAATTGATACATTTTTATTATTAACAAAATTAATAAATGAATGAAGAACTTAATAAATAAATAAAAATGAATTAAATTAAATAAGTAATTAATACATACAATAAATTTAGTTCTCCACATATTGACTCACAAGTATATTATGTTCCCCTTTATCTGACCATTATCGTGGACTTCAAACACAGAAGGGCCAAAACATGCCTTGTGAAAATTACACTGCACTAAAAAAAAAAAAAGAAGAAAAAAAAAAAAGAAGAAAAAAAAAAAAAGACTAGCCACCAGAGGGTGCTACAACTGCACAAATGGAAACCAACCCAACTTTTTTAACAGATGTGCTGCTTTTAATATCGTGACATGGCGACGACGATATATTGTGGCAGTTTTAATACCGCGATATCACGATATTGCCGTTATCGTTACATCTCTAGTGTTTTTGCCACCTGAAACGCTATGGTAGGCAAGGCCAGCCCGGATCTACCTAGAAATTTGGTGGCTAACCTGGTTCTGGTGAAGCTAGGATACCAAATCATTCAAACACGTGGTGATGATATGGTGATTAGAGAAACACTCTGAAAAATAGCCGGCAAAGTTAGCAAATGGAAGATATCTCCCCTAAGAGAAGCACAATGTTGGTCCAGCTGATGCCACTTCTCAGAACCAAACACATCACAAAGACCTTGGAATACCAACACAATGTATCAAGATGGTAAAACATCCCAGAGCAGCCAAAATGAAACATTCCAATCAATCTATTATCAACAGGGTTCAGCGAAACAAGATGGACTTCAGGCAGAACACAACCTGCAGTGAAATAATAGTATATTCAGGCCAAGATTAACAAGGGGCCCCAGAAACAGGAGTAGAAATTATGCTTTTAAAAGAATCAGCCAGGCCCCTCAGATTGGGAACCAATAAACTCTCGTAATTATGACAGCAAGATTGCGCACCAAAACCAAGAAAATCTCTGTAATCCAGTGCTATGCATCTATAAACAAAGCAGCAAAAAAAAAAAAAAACAATTTATGAAACCCCCATTAACAAAGCAAGGACAATATTACGTTGAGGGAACTTGAGTTTCAAAGATAGATCAAGATAACATGGGAAAGAGCAAACCATGGGGTTTAATAGTGGCCAGTTATTAAAAGGGCATGGATAGAGGCATGCAAAAAGAAATGGAAGAAAATGGAATGAATATCTGGAGACACTCTGAAGAAACTACAAACTCAGTAAAATGTGAAGGGCACCCACAACAATAGCCACAAAAGCAAAAACACCTTGACTACTCCCTAGCAAAGTGAAAAAGAGCATCAGGAAAGACAATAGACACTTCATCAGCAACCTTACAAACCAGGCAGAAGACAACATGAAAACAACTTATATAACACATATATTAACAGGCAATTAAAAATACCCAGACAGAACAAAATCAGACAATGAAGGACAAACACAAGGAAGAACATTTAAAAAATGAGCAGAATATTTCAGAGATTTTTGAACAGACTGACGCCAACAGATCTAGCCAACATCCCTCTATCACACACCCTAAACATCAACACAAATAAGGGCAATAAACTAGAAATGAAAAAGGATATAAAACAACTGAAGGATTCCAAAGCGCCAGGTCTGGATGGATAACACCAGAAGCGGAAGCCATCAAAGCAGACTGAGAAATAGCACCAGACGAAAAGTGACAAGTAACTATGCTGAAGGGTATTAAGTGAAAATGACTGCAACAACTATTGGGTATTATCATGCACACATACAAATTAATTTAAATAATAATAACAATCGGTTTCCGACAAGGCAGATCCTGCATCGCCACTTCCTGGAACAAACACTTTGGTCAGCCAATCAACTTTGACCATGCACACTAATTAAATAAAACATGTTTTTGATTTCATACTTTTCATTTTTTGCCAACAAATGCATTACTTGTAAAATTAAGTCAGAGAATAATAAAGAGATACCAATGGTGGATTATTCACAATATTTTGAAGGTTCACTCCTTTAGCTGAAGCTCACGGTGGTTGTTTCTTGTGTTGTCATTGACTATTTGCTAATTAGATATCGTAATGATTGGGACATTATACTGTTACAAAAAAGCTTTCAATTCCTTTTATAAATGACTTCAAGAAAATTGCAGTGATGGATTTGCTTGATATACCTCGGTTAATTGGGCATGTCTGATGCGTGCATGTTTAATTTAGCACACACAGCAATTAAGAAGCACAAATGCATCTTCATTTAAGATGGATTGGTGTTCATTAGAACAAATGAATGAAAATAGCATCTGGTGTTTTGATGAATCCATTTGAAATGTAACGTGTTAACATTGATGTCTTATTTGGAAACTGTCATTTTATAACCACAGATGGCAGAAACAGTGAAGGACGTGAGTTTGCTTAATTAAATCAGCAAAATGAAGGGATTAAATAAGTATCAGTATGCTGTACAAACTTTTGCACCTCAGTGTTGCGCTTTAAATTAAAGGACTACTATGAAAGTGTAAGGGGCAACTGGCAAAAAACAAATCAATACAGAGTAGACTGTTGTTCAATATATTGGTGACGCCACTATGTTTCAGAAGCTTTTTGTGTTGGGATTAATACACAAAACAAAGGAGAGAATCTATCATGGTTTTCATTTGAAATCATGTTTTTAGGAGATTAAGGGCATGGGACTACGAGGTCACTTAAGGACAACACTCAATAAGTATGTCATTTGTTACAATTCATTTTGCATGTACAGTAGTGTATTACATGGCAGTGATGAATCACCAGTTGGAGCATAGATCCAAAAGGGTATACATGGAATTATGATTCTTCCGTCACCTTTTCCGAAGATGAAAATAATACACAAGCGTCAAGTAAATTCAACTGGAGGAAAAAAACAACAAAAAAACTAAACAAATTCTTTCATAATTACAAAAACACCCAAAGAGTGATAGATGCAGATCACTTTGGATAATTTGTCCTTGAGTACATTGAAAGACATAAAAATAAATGTGTTTAAAATACCTTCCCTTATATTCTAAAACGAATATAAATGATGGCAAATGTGGAATTGGCTACAAATGCAGGGAGTTACATACATTCTTACTTTCAAACTTTGGTGACATACCCTGAGCATGATGCGATGTTCAATGTTCAGCAGTATCTTTTTCTTTTCTCTGTAGTCTCTAATGAGGGCATGCAGGGTGTCACAGTGGGGAACCCAGCCTATCAAACCCGAGTTTGTTGACAGAGGGATCACTGCGTAGCGCTGGATGCTACGGAGTGTAATACATGAACAATGATGACAGTTATTTATTCCGTCAGTGAAAGGCCTTTCAACAAAGATGCATGCATACGCGCCAGTTAGTCTACCTGAGGTTCTTGCGCAAAGATGCAGGGTCGTTTGCCAGCAGTGTGTTGACCAGACCAAATAGCTGCATGACTCTCTCATCCTGCCTGAGGTCCTCATGGCCCTTTAGCAAGAACATGAACTCATGGCCGTTGCTACCTGCAGAGGGAGCCACAAAACAACATTGGCACCGTTACCACATAAGAAGACTGAATCATTCAACTGCTTGTCCTTTAGGAGCTCTGTGAGGGATCACTGTGACCGTTTCAAGTGATACGTTGTGAATGCATTATTGTGGTCTCGCCGACAGTATAATTTGCACTCACTTAGATGACATTGCATTTGTATAGTTCTTGTTTGCTTCCCATGAGCATTAAAGCATACAACGCGTTTCCCGTCGCCAGAGAGGTATGACAGTACATTTTGGAGCTCCGTAGTGGGTGACAGGTCTTAATCTGATGTCTTGCTCCAGAGGTCAGTTGATTTATTGCCTTTCATCTTTTACAGCCCATGTTGTGTATCACTGATGGCGAAACATGAGAACAAGGCACGACACTGCCCGGTGGAAAGTGGGAGGTAAAGTGAACCATTTGTGATTAATAGCAGCATGATTTGGCTTCGAGACAAGGTGACTTTACAGTGGCGTGGACTTTTTAAAGGAATTTCAGGATTATATTCCATACCATACAGCACTGTGTCACTGTTATTTATTTGTGCCTTCAAATTATTGTCAAAATTTGGTGATGGGCTGGGTGCCTGGTTTATGTGTGTATGGAAATGTTCAATCACCACTATCATGGAACTGCTAAATTCACACAACCTGTTCTGAAATTCTGGTCGACCTCCATTTGTTAGTATTTAGAATCAAATATAAGAAATAATAGAAACAGAATGTGTAACATCTTACTAAATTCAAGCTAAGCTTCAACTGTGCATAGGTCTCGTAAGACGTGGTGGTCTTGTGCAAATTTATGCAAGCCAGTGGCTCAAATTTAGAACTTTTGTGCAACTTCAGATGGGTGGTGGATTCTCTGAGAATAAAAAAAAAAATACTAATTGTAATACAACTACAAAATAAATTTACTTTATTTTGAACTGTGTGTGTGTCAAAGTTTTGTGTGGTTTGACATATGTGTTCATACAAATGTAATACGTTTAAAAGTCAAACTTAAGTCAAAGAATCAGAAGCCTGTTTTCCTAACCTGATAACCGGCCTAAAGCAATATTCCTTACCCATAATGGTGAGTTTACGTGGGCGCTGTTTGGAGGTGATGACCTGCAGGGAGGGCGCAATGGACTGGATGCGAATGATGGGTTGGTTGGGGTCATAGGTGCCCGGCACAGCCAGTTCCAGGTCGCGGCACATCAGCAATTTAGGTGAAACATACTGTAGCTCCAGAGAGGTAAGCTGCATAGAATTTTGATGGGAACAGTTAATGAGATGGGCTCATGATACAGCATAGGAAGCAAATTTTTGTGTCAAAGGTAAAAAAAAATAAATAGAAAAATAAAAAGCTGAACTGGTTAGTACATTTTCCTCACAGTGCAGTCCTGTGTTCAAATCCAGGCTGCAGGCTTTCTGTATGGAATTATAATGTTTTCCCTGTGCCTATGTGGATTTTCTCCAGGTACTCCGGTTTCCTCTCCACAGTCCAAAAACATGCATGGTAGGTTAATTAACACTATGAACTGGCAACCAGTTCATTTGCCCAAAGTCAGCTGGGACAGACTCGTGCACACCTGCGACCCTTTTAAGGCAAGCAATATAGAGAATGAATGGATAAATGGACAAAACCGTTACTGCCAGCCATACCTCAAGTATAGGTTACTGCACGTTTGCTTCAGAATATTTGTAAACTTCCAAAATAAAACAAAAAAGATACCTACTGTCGCTCTGCATCCACCACCTGTGCTTATTTATGCATATGTGAGTTATTTAAAGACTTACCACAGTTCTGAATGATGATGTAAGCTAATTTCATTACTGCATCAACCTGTGTTTGCAGCTTGGAGGTACCCCCAAGGAAGGTTTATTTCTGTTAATACCCAGTGGGCATACAAGTTGCAGCATTCTCAGCATGTTCTTATGTCACCGAGTACTTCACAAGAGCTGCACCAAGGCACAGTGTGAATGAACTTAAGGGAAGTGCCCCTGTTAAAACTGTTGTCATTCTCAATGTGAGCACTTTTCACCAAAGCTAGTATGAGATTAGGAATATTTTTTCCCAGTCTTATGTTTTACACACATATAAAGCCAGGTGACCATGGTACAGATTAACATGGTAGTTCCCGATCTGGCTTGCGAGTGTACTGTAAGTGGGGTGGCAGTAGCTCTGTCACACGAGTAAATACTGTGACATCATAGCAGCGTGACATAGCATAGTCAAGTCAGTAAAGAATACAAAGGCCACACAATAATAAACATTGTTAAGTGAGTTTTCTTTGATTCACTGTACATTTAGAAGCATAGAACCATTCATTGCATTGAATTGTACATTTACATGCTTCTGTATCACATACGGTACAATAGCCGAGGAAGTTAGTATTGATCTTAAGATATTTGTGTTGGTGCAGCTTTGTTTACCTGTGGCAATTGTTTGGAGATACGTCTGAACACATGATAGTAAAGATCCCAAGCTTGGGTCAAGTCCTTCACATTTCCAGAGCGCATGTACTTCCTGCACCAATCCTGAGCCTCCATCAGGTCTCTGCCGTAAGCCTTTAGCGTGAATAAAAACCAAGACTTTAGTCCTTATATGTTCCTTAACTCATTCAAACCCAAAAACGTTTAAAAATGTTTTTTAATATTTTGTCCTTCACTCCCAATAACGTGTTTACACATTTTTTTGTTTTATATTTATTTATTTAATTTATTTATTTATTTGTTTTTTTTATGTAAGAGCATACAGAAGACTTGTAGCTTCTGACATGAAGAGGTGGCTTAAAGCAATGGTGGTTATTAAAAACGGACAGCAGGTGGCAGCAGAGTATATGAGATCTGTCAGAGCCATGTTGCAACAAGCTCTTTTTTTCATTGCTTTCACCAGTAATGTGAATATTGACACAACTTAGCTATATTGTAATGCTAATTGCTGCAAAATAGAAACAGATACAAATATACTTTTTTTCCTGATGAAGGAAGAGACTCTAATCTTTCTTTTGGTAGGTTCCATGTTATTATAACAATATGTGGGCCTGGCAAAATCAGTCAAAATCCAACAAAACTAGGTGTACTTTCTGGTGTTACAATGAAGAGTACATATTTAATCTGACAGACACACACCTGATTAAAAGAGGTCTCTTTCAGGGTCTGTGGACCCCTCTCCATCATGGCGTGCAGAGGTTCCAGCACAGCAAACATGCCCTTGACGTTACGCTCCCCAAAGTAGAGACGTGAAGCCTCCTCGAGGCCCTCGTGCCACATCTCATGCCACAAGATGGCAACTCGGATGAGCTCCTCACTAACCTGGATAAAGGACACAAAACACCCGGCGGTTGCCATTCATTTTTGAAGGTTATGTTATTATAATTTATTAAAGTATAATTTGAACGTAATGACAATCATGACCGTACCATGATGGCTTGCTGAACCAGCGTGTTGCAGTGTTCACACATGTTTTTCAGGATTTTGTTTGCAGCATTGTGGCGAGCTGTGGTGGTCGACTTTGAGGCCACAGTTAGTGGATAGATCAGTGCCTAGAGATGAGCGGTTCAAAGGTTTGTGCTTTACAGATTTTTAGGAAAAAATGGGGAACCCATTTAGCAGTAGAAGAGCAAACTTACTTGTGGATGATACCGTCCAATGTCTGTAAGCAATTGGTGGATGAGGCGGCCCACCAGAGGACGAGGAGTGTCAATCCGAGCAATGAGCTGTGGGATCACCTAAATAGCAAATACAAAGATGAGCACTAAAATAGCAGCTCTCCACACCAAGGCTTACTGTATTTATCTAAATACAAGAAATAACCGGAACTGAGAGTTGACAGAGAAAATTCCTTTTAACAAAAAAATGGCTGGAAAAAGCCTCATATTGATCAGATCAAAACAAAATTAGTTTTGCTAGTGATACCATGGGGCCTATTCACTAAAGGTTTGCGTCACCTTTGCACGGCGCTAATCTGTAAAAATGGGGCAATCCGGGAGCGCTTAATTGACTAAACACGCGCAGATGGGGAAATCCTTCACTAAGTGCGCTGCCAACCAGAATGCGCCACGGTGCGCCGGTGTTATTCGCACGTATGTAAATTAGGTAATTTGCATAGATTTGACGCAAAATATGCCCACCCTAATGCAAATGAGAATCATTGATATGCAGCGTCTAATTCACTAACGCAAGCCCAAATAGCCACATGTAGTTTGCGTGACGCAAATAATGTTTATGGAAAGCATGTATTAACCTGCCGCAACCTTGATCCCTGGATCATGACAGCAGTGCATATGGCACGGTGCACGTCCCTTTCTGGCTGATCACGCAGAGGCAGCGAGGCAAAGAGAGGGAGAGGGAGGGGGGGGGGGGGGGAGAGAGAGAGAGAGAGAGAGAGAGAGAGAGAGAGAGAGAGGGGGGTGAGGGGGGGAATTTTTCTATGTTGGTTTAGGACACATAACGTATAACGTTACCCGGGCTGATCGGCAATGGCAGGGAGGCATTTTACGATCATTTTTGGCCCCCGCCAACCACTGAAAATATATATTTTCAAAAACGATCGCACCAATAATTTGTACTTTATGGATGAATGACATCATTGTCGTCCTCTCTGCTTTGTACAGTTTAATGGCGCTCTAAACGCTTTCTCTCGGTCCAACCTCGCTTTCTGATAATCATCTTTCTCGCAACTGTTACTATAACAACCATGTTCTTGGCGCAAATCCATTGCCATGTGTGGCAAATCAGGTGCAAATTTGCTCCAAGCTGTCAGTTTTGTGGGCGTGTTTGCGCCGGTATATGATTAGCGCAATATCCTTAGTGAATAGGTGGGTAACTGGGCGCAGACTGCGGGTGCAGTTGTGGTGCAAAATTTCGCGCTATTACCGGATGCAGCGCATTCTTAGTGAATATGCCCCCATGTGTTTTTTTCAGAGCCTATACCAATACTGGTTTGTAGTCGTGCAGAAGTGGAGGCCGATAACCGATATTTGCAAAATTTTGCACGATATAAACTAACACTATTTCATTTAAATGCTTTGAAGCATGTTTATCCATCCATCCATCCATCTTCCTCCGCTTATCCGAGGTCGGGTCGCGGGGGCAGCAGCTTTAGGAGGGAAACCCAGACCTCCCTCTCCCTAGCCACTTCAACCAGCTCCTCCGGCGGGATCCCAAGGCGTTCCCAGGCCAGCCGGGAGCATGTTTATTAAACAGCTTTTTCAGATTTAAAGTTAAAGTACCACTAATTGTTACACCCACCTAAGTGGGGCGAAATTCGTTCTCCGCATTTGACCCATCCCCTGAGGGAGCGCTGAGCAGCAACAGGGGCCACACTTGGGAATCATCTGGTGATCTAACCCCTCAATTCCAACCCTTAATGCTGACTGTCAAGGCCATGACCTGGCTGGGAATTGAACCCACGACCTCCCAGTCTCAGGGCGGACACTCTACCACTAGTCTACTAAGCTGGTTTAAACATCACATTATAGGTTACTTCAATATCAGAAAGTACATAATGGAGAAATATTTAGACAAAGTAAATAGAAACGTTTTTTTGTGTATTGTGAAGTATTTAGTATAATTAATGAAACACAATTCGGGATATGGTATACTAATGAACAGACTATACAGTGATGATTGACAATCCGTAGCTATGGAAAAAACACCTTTCACTTGTTCTGGCCTTAATTTGATGACAATAGTATGTGTGCAAGTTTTACCTGCAGCCAGGTATCTATTTGGATGGTCTTGATGCCCTCCACCAGGGCCTCATTGACTTCAGACCAATGGCCATAGTCAAACCACAAAGTCAGAACCCTAAAAACCAAAATAAAATATATTGTGAGGATAAGCAGCAGAGAAAATGGATTGCTGGAGACACAAGAGCTTTCCTAGTTAATACAGGACAAACTAAAGAGTAGGAGAACAACCAACCACTAGAGATAGCCTTAAACCCACATAACAGGTCTACGGATGAATGTTTGCTTTGACAACTCATAGCAGTACTAGAGCTATTTCACTTACCTGAGTGTGTCTTGCAGGTTGTTTCCTCTGGACAAAGAAATGGAGCGGAAGAACCCTTGAACAGCAGGAACCGTATACAGGAGCAATGTCTTGGAGAGGCGAAAAAAAACGGTCACACTGAGGAACATGATATAGCTGCAATTATTGAGCAGTATTATAATCTTTTTCTCACTCAAAGTTATTAATTAATCATGTCATGATGTTGCCTAATCATTCCTTGCTTGAAGCAATGTAGTCGACTGCAGTATTTGGCTGCAACATGTGAGGCACTGTTGATTTATTCAGCTTCAACGTCTTGAAAATTAGGCCGTCAGCTAAGGCAGGTTGAGCTAAAGTACATCTTCAGGCAGTATTTTTTAATGATGTGTAATTTTTTGTCCTCAAAAAGAGTGCTGTTTCTCTTTGAGGTACAGGTAGACAGTAGAGTCGTGACCTGAAGAGGGAACACAGCTGTCTAGTTATGGCTGCTTGGTTTCCCAATATTGCATTTCTTACTGGAAAGCATATAACCAGATTTTTTTTCCGAGTATGTGTTCACTCTTTGGGGTGTACCAGTTTTTGTCTTAGAGTATAAATACCATAATTGGGTCCAGACTACAGCTCTCCTATTAATTATTTGGGCACGAACTCCTCGGATGAGAGGTGAAACATCTTCTCAGGCAGCCTGAAAAGTCCAGTTGTGATCGATTCAATGCCCTGACAATATAATCACCTGGATGAATGAGAATATTAACAGAACATTAAAAATATTATTTTAAAAAGTATTAATTACTAAATTTGTTTAACTTCCTCCATAGTCCATCTAGGAATATGGAAGCTTGATAGGGAAACATTTTATTTTTGTACTTTCTATGTTGATACACCCCACTTTGGTCATGATTGGCAGGAGGTGATCACGCTACATTACTTGGCCTCTATGTGCTGCAGAGAATTTGGTACGCTCGCGTCGCTCAGTTGTCGACTTGTGGCTGTTGTGATGGTACGTCGTGTGGACTGTGGTATGCTCTTAAGTCACTATTTGAACATTTCAGTCATGTTAAAATGAATTTGTTCATTTTGTACCATTCTCACCTCATTAACCTTTTTTTGTCCTGGCGAGGGTGAGGGACCGGGACTGTGATCATTGCTGTCAACCTCACTGTCGCTGTTGCTGGCCTCACTGTTGGCACTGGCACCACTGGCATGCCGCAGCTTCTTCTTCTCATCTCGAGCCTGACTCTGATGTTTGTAGTGCAGCACCGCCTCAAAATTCATTACTGCCCAGGCGTGCCAGGCCTGCCAAAAGATGGTACAAGCTGAGTCAAAGGAACGAGGCAACAACTGGAAATGACTTCCACCATGATAACGGCTCATGATGTAATTTCCCAGTTTAGGGTGGGACAAAAAGTCTTCCAGGGGTGAACCAAACAATGTGAGAGTGTGTGATGTTTACTGGGTTATGCAACCACCTATTGAAAGGTTAAAAGCTTAAGGGACTTGGCGAGGACAGATAGTTAGGAAGCTGGGTTGGTGAGCAAAATGCAAACATTCCTTAGCCTGAAGCATTGGCTTGGACCAAAAAAACAACAAAACAAAACCTGCTCTCATTCCCGGCACCACAATTTCGTGAACTCTTTGATACACTGGAGGATGCACTTTTAACACAACCATCCACTGGTCTATATAAATGGGCCATGCACCAACTGAACCTAAACATTGTTAGGAGATGTTTGTGTTGAAAGGCATCAAAATTGGAGACTTTCTCTGGTGAGGACAAACTTATGCAGACACAGCTGTTTTTTTGGTTTTGTTTTGTACTGTGGCCTTGGAGAACCACTTCTCCATATATACCGTATGTATACCGTAATTTCACGACTATAAGGCGCACCCAAGAGCCTTCAATTTTTTCAAAAGCTGACCATGCGCCTTATAATCCAGTGCGCCTTATAATCCAGTGAAGAGGAAGCATTTACAAACATTCTAAGGAAAAGAGGTCAGCTACAGCGAGAATACTCCTCCTTTCCTTCAGTAGCTGCGGCCTTGTCACATATTGTTATGCTTATTGCGTATATGGGGGACGGGGTGCGGGGGTCACTGCACCAGCATGCCTCAGAACATCACCACTCCTGGCCTACAATAAGAATAGTGCACTGAATCATATTTCAACAGCGCACTTGTGCAAGATGAATGAATGGAAGATAAGAGAAAGGAAGTGGATGCACATGGCGACATTCTCTGTGATGTGGGACAAGGTGTCACATTTGTTTTCTATAAACAATCAACAAACTAAATGGTAACATAAATTTAATAATGCACACTGTGATGCCATTGGAACCACAAATTTGCATGCCGTATTTTCCGCACTATAAGGCGCACCTAAAAGCCTTAAATTTTTTCAAAAGCTGACCATGCGCCTTATAATCCAGTGCGCCTTATATATGGATCAATATTGAGCCGCAACAGGTCTCGCTGTCAAGACGCTATCGGTGACCCTGCACGATCGGTGATGCGCATGTGCTGAAGATCCCGCCATTTTGGATCGCTAGCTAATACTAATACTTTACCTCAGAGAAAATAATAAAACAGCTGTTTATTCATTTTGGGAGTGAATGGAGTTGTCAGAAAGCTGGTTTGTAATCTATTAATAAAGTTTGACTGACCTATCTGACTGTTTTGTTGACGTTCCCTTTAGCGCAGCACCATCTAATGGATGCATAACGTAACCCCAGACTCTACTGTAGGGCCTTATATATGGAAAAAGTTTTAAAATATGTCATTCATTGAAGGTGTGCCTTATAGTGCGGTGTGTCTTATAGTGCGGAAAATACGGTACTCTAAATTTACAAGAAAACCTGTCATTTGTACATTCTCACAATAATAAATTCGTCATTAATTGACTAAGATCAGTGTGTTGTTATTACTGGTAACACAAGCAGCCTGATTTCATGTAAAATATATTTATCATGAGACAAATATACGCTATAAATAATGTAGAACAATATTTAGTGAACAATGAACAAAAATAAGGAAAAACAATCACTATTAGACCTCAATATTGTTTTTGGCCAAATCTTAAAGTACTTATCCATATTCTTGTGTTTTAAGTGTAAAGAGCAGGAATGGAGCTGACCTTGTACCAGTTGCGGTCGTGCTCGGTGGAACGACTGTAATACTGCAGGACTTTGGGAATGGTGCTTTCATTGATGCCCTGTAGACTCAGCTGCCACTCTCCCAGTTTCAAGAAGCATCTGTGCAAAGGAAAGAAAAAGGTCCCATAAATCATTGCATTCATAAAGAACAGTCTCTTTTTTTCCCCCCCCTTTACGTCAGGAAAAAATGCTATTTTAACAAGGGACATATTTAGTTTTATATGCACTTGTATTACATGACCGCATGAGCACTAAAATGGTACTATTGAGGATCATAATTATAATGTTGCAGCTTCTAAAACATGTGATAAGTGACAGTCAGACCACGAAAGGCAGTTGATCAAAAAAGGAACCAATTCTGGAAAAAGAATGCTTTGTTATTGTTACATATTTCATTGTTCCATACCTGACCTATTGCATTGAAGTGTACAGAAATGTGGTATTCGTGTCATGTTTGGATGTGAATACAGAGACCACACTAATCCAATATATGTTTATTTATAAAACTAAAAATTTTAAAATTCAATGAATTGATGGAATTTAATGGCTTCAAAATAATGTATAAAGCCCATCATGAAATTTTACCAATTAACATGAAAATCAAAAAAAAAAAAAAAAAAAAAGGAAAGTCAGGACAAATAAAGGGGAAAAGATATCTTTCCCAAAAAGAACGATGTACAGTATTTAAACTCAAGGTGTCAGTTTGTGGAACAGTCTGGATTATAAAACTAAATCTGTATTTTTAAAAAATTATAAAAGCTCAATTAGTGGAAAAAAATAATAATATATATATATATATATATATATATATATATATATATTATTATTTTTTTCCACTATATATATATATATATATATATATATATATATATATATATATATATATATATATATATATATATATATATATATATATTAGGGGTGTGAATTGCCTAGTACCTGACGATTCGATTCGTATCACGATTCACAGGTCACGATTCGATTCGATACCGATTAATCCCGATACGAATTTATAAGTCGATTGTTGCGATTTTTTTCATTCAAATTTAGAAAATACTAATCAGTAAGCTTGTAGAGTGTAAGATTTATATGAAAATGTATTATTTATTTATCTGAAATTTCAGTCTTATAGAGGTTGTAATCTGTTTCATGTTTGAACAGCATTAAAATAAAATATTAAGGCTTAATGTTCCGTTCATATAACATTCTTCCATGCTCAAGGTGTGAATCCTAAAAAAAACAAAAAACAAAAAAACAAAAACAAAAACAAAAAATCGATTCTTTTTTTAACACCCCTTATATATATATATATATATATATATATATATATATATATATATATATATATATATATATATATATATATATGATTTTATACTATGGTAGAACCAAAAAACAACAACAAAAAAAGAGGGTTCTATGGAGGAGGATTGGGGCCAGTGAAAAGACGGAAAAAAGGGTTTGGCAGATTCTCACTTTGTTTATATATATATATATATATATATATATATATATATATATATATATATATATATATATATAAAATATATATATATATATATATAAAATATATATATATATATATATAAAATATATATATATATATATATATATATAAAATATATATATATATATATATAAAATATATATATATATATATATAAAATATATATATATATATATATAAAATATATATATATATATAAAATATATATATATATATATATATAAAATATATATATATATATATATATAAAATATATATATATATATATATAAAATATATATATATATATATATATAAAATATATATATATATATATATATATATATATATATATATATATATATATATATATATATATATATATATATATATATATATGGCACGGTAGTCGAGTGGTTAGCACGTCCGCTTCCCAGTTCTGAGGTCTCCGGTTCGAGTCCAGGCTCGGACCTTCCTGGGTGGAGTTTGCATGTTCTCCCCGTGCCCGCGTGGGTCTTCTCCGGGTACTCCGGTCTCCTCCCACATTCCAAAGACATGCATGGCAGGTTGATTGGGTGCTCCGAATTGTCCCTAGGTATGCTTGTGAGTGTGAATGGTTGTTCGTCTCTGTGTGCCTTGCGATTGGTTGGCAACCAGTCCAGGGTGTCCCCTGCCTACTGCCCAGAGCCAGCTGAGATAGGCGCCAGCACCCCCCCGCGACCCTTGTGAGGAATAAGCGGTCAAGAAAATGGATGGATGGATATATATGTATATAGCACAAGGTCATGCTGTTGAATCATTTTGTTTGTTACCTTAAAAGCATCTTGACTGCTGATTGTCGTTCATTTTGTGTTGATTTTTAATTTTTAATCAGGGGCAGATATGTTTCACTTCTTTCTTTCCCCTTTTTTTTTTTAAAGAATGAAATATTTTATTTTATTGAATTTAATTCTGTTTTGACTTTGGGAGAAGCAAGAGGGCATTTTTTAAATCTCTCGCTAATAAAAACTTCACATATGTGCTGAAAGGTTCTGGGAGTACATCCAGAGGGTTTCCTTAATTATCCAAACTGCTTTTTCTTCAGTTACGAGGAACTCTGCTGTATTGCACTTCATCCATCAAGCTTTGGATGGTAAGACATTCACAAGCAAAGTACTGGTGTTTGGCAAAAGCTGAATAAAAAATTCACACGTCAAACTGAGAACTTGGTACACATGGTGTTGTCATCCATTCGATCAAGAGTCTCAGGCCCATTTGCAGAATACCTAAACTAAATAGTTTTTATGGAGATTATGTAATTTCTCCTGAGCACTTTTCCATGCAGGCATGCTTCACGTGCCAATGCCAAATGGTTTCGTAAAACTGCGGCAAATGTCTAACAGGTTGACTTTTGGGAAAATAGCAGGGGGTGTGTGGACGTTAGGGGATGTCAGAACTATGTGTGAATTGGACTGCTGATGCCAGGTCATGGAGCTTAGTCACACTAGATAGGATTTGTCTGTTGTGATTGTGTGGACAGTGTCGGGCCGAGCCAGGTTGTGCCTCATACGGCACATCCACCCTGTATTCTTTAAAAGTGTGTCAGCTTGTCTGAAGAAAGCCAGTCATTGTCTGACAAGATACTGTTGCCACTAGCATGCATTCCGAAGACCAGTGTCCCTCTTGGGAAGGTGAAAAGAGTTTTCCAAAATAGCCCAGGTCTTTTTTCAAACTTGTCATGCTTTTCTCTGTTGTGATGTGTGACTAATAAGAAGCAATGATCCATGTCTGTGTATTTGTGCAAGATGCCGAGCCAGAAGGGAACTCAGGGCAGATCTGGTTGCACTAAAATCAGTGCTTCTCAATTATTTGCTATTACGGCAAGCCCGAGGAAGAAAAAATATTTTGAGCCCTCCAACTCTCTACCGCAACTAAATAGAATCATTTGTCTAATTTTTTTTTATGTACATGACTGCATAACATCCATCCATCCATCTTCTCCCGCTTATCCGGGGTCGGGTCGCAGGGGCACCAGCTTTAGGAGGGAAGCCCAGACTTCCCTCTCCCCAGCCACTTCAACCAGCTCCTTCGGCGGGATCCCACGGCGTTCCCAGGCCAGCCGAGACACAGTCTCTCCAGCGCGTCCTGGGTCATCCCCGGGGCCTAATGCCGGTGGGACATGCCCGGAACTCGTCTCCAGAGAGGCGTCCAGGAGGCATCCGAACCAGATGCCCGAGCCACCTCAGCTGGCTCCTCTCAAGGCGGAGGAGCAGCGGCTCGCCTCTGAGTCCCTCCCAGATGGCCGAGCTTCTCACCCTATCTCTAAGGGAGAGTCCGGACATCCTGCGGAGGAAACTCATTTTGGCCGCTTGTATCCGGGATCTTGCTCTTTCGGTCACGACCCACAGCTCATGACCATAGATGAGGGTTGGAACGTAGATTGACCGGTAAATCGAGAGCTTTGCCTTTTGGCTCAGCTCTTTCTTCACCACTACGGACCGATACAGAATCCATAACATTGCATAACATCGTGTCCTTATTAACACTTAGAAATAATAAAAAAAATAGCTTAAGCCTCTTAATGATTAGATAGGTGACTTGAGCTAGACCGTTGTGTCGCTGTGACCTGTCCTGGGGCTTGGCGACTTCCTATCTATCTGTACTTTGACACACTTATTCAGTTGAAACTAGTTAAGACCATCAGGTCACACATCTTCACATGGGTTCGGTTGAGTTGCCCCCCATGTGGGTGGGCGGGCGGCCAAGACAGTATAAGAGTAGAGACCATTTTGAATAGATTAGACCTTCTTCTGTATCCAGCAGAATAGCCTCCACAGCTGTGTACTCAATCTATCTGGCATCCATTAAATGACAGTCTCCTAGTTGTTATTATTAGTATAGCGAGCATTAAAGATAAAAGAATTGGTGAAAGTTCCCATCTGGAATTTACAACATAAAGAAAAGCGAAAATATATATCAACTTACAACAAAGTCTGAATAACTTTAACATAGCTCTTTTATTGCCTCTTTATTTTCACCATTTTTTTTCTCCCTGCACAAACCCTGACAATGAGTGCACCACTGCCACCTACTGTAGTGGGTGTGCAATTACACCCTAGTACAAAAAAATAAATACAAAAAAATAGAGAGTTTATTTGAGGATTGACTGCTTTTATTATACTGGGTTGAGCTATTTAAAGAGTTGGTTTGACGGCTCATTGTCAATCTTTTTAAGTTTGCAAACTTTTCCAAAACATTTTTATAATTTTCAATAGTGGTTAAATGTCTTAAACATGGTCTATAGAACTTGAATTTCCCCCCAAATCGTACAATTGAGAATTTGATCTAACAGCCATTATTACATTGTCTGTCACTCAAGGGCTGTGTTTAGTGATGAAAGGATCACAGATGTATGTGCTTTGCTTTTCTTTTGCATATTACAAAGTAGGAATCCAGTGTCACGGTACACGTGGTTACTTGTTGAGGTGCAATGTTTTATAACTGCAGTGTCCAATTCTGTTTTATATTTGTGTGGAAATTTAGAATTGATGTATTATCTCTATCTAAAGTAATACTGTATTCAGAACAGGTTTTTGCTTTCCATTTTCCATTAATATGAATCACATCTCTGTAATCACCGTCTGACAACACAGGAAGACCATCGGAATGTCACGCTTTTGAAGAGCTGCCGTTAAGCTGACAACATTTTGAAAAAGATTTCATGCTATGCATGGTTTCCCACAGTGAGCTGCAGCTTTCTGCCAGAGCTGTCAGTCAACCATTCAGTGGGAGGTGAAGGTGAAAAACCGACAGTGTTGTGGAGGAGACCCCATAATCTGTGACATTTGATAGCATAGAGCCATGTTTGGGATGCTGATGAGTGGCTGTGCATGATAGCGTGTGAAAAAGGGCTAATTTTGCGTTGCGAACATTTACTATTCAGTAACTCAAAAGGTCTGGCTCATCTTAAAAAATATCCTAGGAATGAAAGTGAAGGTGCTTTATAAAAGAGGAAAAAACACAAGGCTATATTTTCCTTCGATGAGCATGTTGAGCTAGACTTTTGGCTGATGTGGATGTATGACAGTTGGCACACCAAACCGCATTAATAATGTAGACAGAAACTGTCAATGGAAATAAAGGAAACTGACACAAATGAGTTGAACAGTTATCTCAAGTATGCCTCCTGAACATCTTCCATACATACAGATGAGCAAACCACAAGCCAGTCAAATGACAGTAGGAAAAAGATTTGTTTGGAATTGTATAGTAAAGTACCATGTTTAAAAAAAATAAAATACAAATAAATAAATAAGAAAAATAAAAAAAATAAAAAAATGGAGGGGGGGGGGGGGGGGGGGGGATTGTGGGGACAAACCTTGCCATCAGTTTGTGAAGCTCTTGTTTGTGTTTTTGGTCTTCTGCTGCAATAGCATGCTGGGCTTGCTGCTGCATCCCTTGCACAAAATGCTGCATATGCTGGAAGGCATCAATCTGAAGAAGCACAAAATGAAAAGTTTCAGAGAAATGAGCGTGGGGGTCTGTCTGGCCTTTAAAAGGATAGTTCGGATTTTTAGACATGAATCTCAATTTCATCCTCACTTCCAGTGTGTACGATCAGCACTGACTTACCCCTGACGGCGTTCTGTGACACGAGTTCTGGTTCGGTTTTTCATGAGAGGAAAATAGTCCGGCAAGTTGGCTGTCGTCAAGTAAATAAAGCGTTTTTCTTCTGAAAACAATTTGTGTTCAAAAGAGTGATAGATTTGCATCACAAAACTCCCTCCTGAAAAAAAGTCAGATTCCATTACTGCAGCGCACTATTTTTCTGTTCGTTCGTATCACTGCGTGGCGCCCCGCATACAGCTGGTAGATGCGCTGCAGACAGCTGATCCGCCCGCCTTCCGTCTTTGAAAAGACAAACAACTTGTAAATTAGTGCGCATCTATTAGCTGTATGCGGGGCACCGCGTAGTGATACGAATGAACAGAAAAATAGTGCCCGGCCGTAATGGAGTCAGACCTTTTTTCAGGAGGGAGTTTTGTGATGCAAATGTATCACTCTTTTGAACACAAATTGTTTTTAGAAGAAAAACGCTTCATTTAGGTGACCCGAGCCAACTCGCCGGACTATTTTCTTCTCGTCCAACACTGGACCAGAACTCGTGTCACAGAACGCTGTCAGGGGTAACTCAGTGCTGATCGCACAGACTGGAGGTGAGGATGAAATAGAGATTCATGTCAAAAAATCCGAACTATGCCTTTAAGTGTCACTCTGAATCAAACAAAGAAACAAAGATAACGATAGAACGGCATCAGAGAACAGGGCAAAAAACAATGGGAAATGTACTGTATTGTAATTTAAAAAATACTTTCTTTATAAACTGAACTGTATTTAGTTGACAAAGAACAGCCGTTCACTTACTGCTTATCATTCTCAGTGTCACAAGTGAGCAAGAGTCCATTTCATCGTAATCTGGTCGAGAGGCAATGTACACCTTGGACTCATTTCCAGTCATTCACACACACTTAATTTAAATTAACATTAGATGTTTTTGCAAAGTGGGGGGAACTTCTAAATCAGACAGTATGTAAAGTACCGTACTCCAGGAAGACTATTTCATGAATTGAGTGATTATATTTGAGTCTTTAAAGCTAATAAAAACTTTAACAGCAAAGTGAGGTGTAGTAGTCTTCTTGCTCATTTTCATAAAGTGGGATCACCTAAACAAGCAAAAAGGGGAAGAACAAAGTCTGATGTATTGGGATTTATTTTTCATTTGTGGAATTTGCCTATGCACATATTTCCCAAACATACATGTATTTATTTAGTTTTCAAATTAATTTTAATTATGGTGTAAATATTTGCGCAAAGCAGCAGAGTCTCAAAAAGGGAAGAATAAATTACCACAGCAAATATTTCATACTTTTCATTCATTCTCAAATTTAACAGGAATGCAGTGTCTAACAATGTATAATCAAACAAATGTCGACAGTAATAGAGTTTTTAAAATTTGAAAAAAATAAATAAATAAATAAATAAATGAATAAATCAAAAGAAAATTATATAATTATATTTAATACTTAATAATTCAAGGCTATGTAACAATCAGTCTGCTAATCAGTTTATCCATATTGATTATGCCTTGTTGAGTTCATTCTTCAATTTGCCAGACCCCTGTCAAACTCTGGCCTGTCACACCATTTTATGATGCTGTGAAATCATCTTTTATGAGAGATGCACGCCAGGTATTAATCGGTGTGACGTTACTGAAGATTTGTTATTTCTTTTAATTAATTTGGATATTTGGGCTATGGGGAGTTTTTTTTACATGTTGCATACTAATTAGTGTTGTTCCGATACCGATACTGGTATCGGCAGAGGTGCCGATACTGCATTAAAATAGTGGTATCGGTATCGGTGACTACTCACAAGTAACATGCCGATACCATTAATTCCAACGCTAATATAGGATTTTGGATGCAGCATCTTGCGTCTTGCTGGTGCACGACATTCACTGGTATGTGACATGTTCACTGCATGCCGATCTAAGATATCCTATTTGCCCTTGAATGCACTGAACCAATGGCAGGACAGCTTTTTCATCTTGAGGGAAAAAAAAAACTTAAGTATCGGCATGGTGTCGGTATCGGCCTATACTGCAAAGCTGGGTATCGGTATCGGGAGCCAAAAAACGGTATCGGAACAACACTAATACTAATAATTTAGAAATATGGCAAAAGCTAAAACTGTAACATAATCCAACTAAATCGAAATGTTACCTTTTACAATCATTACATCATTGAATCACACCATGTCACATTTTCCAAGAAACTTATGGAATCATCTTCTGTGGAGTTGTGCACACAGCTAGTAATAAATAACATTGAGATATTACAAGCATTTTTTTTTTTTATATCAAACCCTCCTTTACTGTAACTTCAACATTTGTTTATTAACTACTATCCTTGACTTCAGATCGCAAAACTGTTTTTTGCATTCATTTTTTTTGTGTATATGTAATATTATGATGAGGCGATTAAATATTTATATGGTTTCAAAGTCGTAATGGCACTCTGACAGAAACAGTAATGATGTGGCCCATAACAAAAATGAGTTTGACATAATTTCTGTAAGAATACACACAACTACATTAAATATCTTCTTATTTGCCAAATTTAAAACAATTACTCTTGGTTTTGTTTTAAATTTGAAATTACAAGGGAAAAAAATAAAGTCTCACCTCTCCAGTGAATCAACGTTTCCCTGCAGGACTTTAATTGCAAGGAATTTATTGGAAAAAAAATGTTTTTTATCCAGCTTTTACATCATAAATCATAAACCACTGCTCTTGAACGACTGACTCATGCACATCTAATGTTACAGGCTGTCTTTACAGTTGTGATGGAAATATAAATGTCTGCGGCCTTAGACCGACATGCAGAGTGAAACTGGCCGAGCCCAGACAGGATGTGCGAAAGTAATATTAAGTGGTCACAAGACTAATAGCTTGAAAGTTCCAACTCCTTGTATTAGTGTATTTCCATCAAGAAGGATGAGCAAAAAGAGAGGTTGCTTTTGCTTACCTTGCGGGCACTCTTCCACATATACTTCATATAAGCATAGGTGACATGTGGGTGGGCTGTGGGCAGCGGGTGATCAAGTTGCTTGGAGGGGTCAACACCCAAAAGGAGAACCAGGGTCTTGTGGGCCAAAGCCTGGACAGAGGGGGGAGCGAAAAAGTCAAAAATGGGCAAATGCATCTAAGCAATATCAGGAAGAAGGTTATATAGACAGTAAAAGCACACACCTTGTGTGCCATTTTGGAAAAAATGATAGGGCTTATGACCATACAGACTTTCATTATATAACGACCATGACACAACTTTAGGGAAGTGGGCACCAAAAAGCTATTAGGAAGCTTTTGGGAAGCAAAGAAGTTAAAAAGGAGAAAAAACTTAGAACTTGGGTCAGTTTTTCCAACACACTGTATTCACATTCCCCATGATGCTTGCCATTGCTTTCACTTTCAGTTACATCACAGTTAGTCATTCAAGCATGTTGTCATTCAAGCATGTTGTGTGCCGTGTGTGTGCGTGTGGCTGATTGCAATACTTTGCAATCAATGAGAATAACAGTGTGGCAAAAGATGGAAAATTACTTGAGATGAGCGTATCCACAAATGCTGTTTTTAAACACCGATTAAGAGTCCCTTGCCACTTGACCATTTTCCAAAAAGGTTGAAAAAAAGTTGAAATCCTTGCAAATTACAGACTTCACATTTGCATTTGTGAAAGTAGATTAAATAACATACATCATTCCACTCATTTTTCACAGGATGTGTAACAATTATAGCAGTTTGTATATTTGTCTCACTCACATTTGCTTAGGGACCAAAAGTAATGCGACAATTGATTGTTTAACTGCTCCATGGTAAGGTGTGTGTTGTTCCCTTATTATCCCATTTAAAAGGAGCAGATAAAAGTTCTAGATTTCATATCATGTATGCTATTTCTATTTGTAATATGTTACTGTCAACTTGCTGTCAGATCCAAACACCAAGATCAACCCTGAACCTCAAGCCATCGTTAGGCTGAAGAATCTATTCTAAACAAACACGTCATAGACCTAGCAAAAACATTAGGTTTGGCCAAGTCAACTGTTTGGAACATTCTTAAAACGAAAGAACGCACCGGTGAGCTCAGCAACACCAAAAGACCCAGAGGACCACAGGAAATGACTGTGGTAAAATAACCGAATAATTCTTCCACTGGTGAAGAACTGGTGAACTCTATTCACTGGGGTTCATTCAAGATGTAAATCATTTAAACCAAATCAAAAACAGGAAGGCCAGATTGAAAAAAAGATCAACTTGTATCAAAGTGACGAGGAGACAAAAGTATGGAGAAGGAATGGAATAGCTTGTGATCCAAAATACAAGATTATTCCCTCACCAGTAAGCATGGTGGTGGTATGGGCATGTATGGCTGTCGTGAAATTGTTTCCTTTGTATTTACTGATTATGTGACAAAAGCAGCAGGATTAATTCAGTATTATATGCTCATAACGCTTCAGAATTTATTGGACAGCGCTTCACAGTGCAGATGGACATTGACCTGAAGCATATTGCAAAACCAACCAAAGAGCTTTTAGGTATTCCACTGTTTGTGGCAAATAAAGCTACATTTTTTTTTTTTTTTTTAATGTGACTACACAATACAGAAGTGTGTTGATTCTTCCAGGAAAAAATACTTACCAGACGTCCACTCTTGCCACAGAGGCTGGCATATTTCAGCCACGTCCTCATATCCTCATGGGGGCTGATCACCAGTGACCTGACCATCAAGATCCTTTGCCAGTCCTCCACAATGCGCTGACAACCCTGAGAGATAACACAGACAAAAAAAAACAGGGATGAAATATTCTTTTGTTCCTGTCTTTAACCCACTAAGGCCTAAAGCGCCTGGCAAAACATGCCTCTAAAACCTATGAGAGACTTTTGAGTCACCCCCGAAAACCTGAAGTTGTCCTGGAAATTCTTTGAAAGCACTATATAAATAAAGATATCTTGACATGACTTGACTTGACCTGCCTCATCGTCGTCAATCGCGTCTTTATTTCATAACTTCCATGAATCTTGCGTAAGCCATAAATGCTCAAATAAAATTCCAGGACATGCTACGAGGCCCACGTCACCGTCTTGTGTATATTCTGATGCATTTCATCGGCTAAATAGACCAAGAATTGGTCAAAACAAAACCAAATGACTTATCCGCTCTTCCGGATTTAAAAGGAGAAGAGCGCTGGAGCGCTCCGGCTTTAACGGTAGAAACGCGTCTGCGCGCTCCCGGCCTTAATGGGTTTAAAGCAAGGCACCTACTCCTATCATATATATGTTATTATACACAAGAGAGCCTATTATTGCCATTTTCAACACACCCACATGTGAGTGTAGTTCCATTCGCCAGAACAAAAAACAGACATATACTTGTGGGTTATCTTTTATGCATTTTCAAGAACTAATAGCTGGCATCCTCTGCTCAGACATGATTTACATGAGGAAGGCAGTATTATAAATTCTTCTTTCTGTATGAAAGAGCAAAACGGTGTAACTCAATATTTTAAGTCTTGCAATAAAGCGATGACCATATTTTTATCCATTTTAGAGATGGGCAAAAACCTTGTTGTGGCAAAGTTTCTGAGGGGATCTCAATTTTTACAAGTTTGAGTCAACTTGACAGAAACAAACGTCTGGAAAACCAATAACGCATGACAGTCGCCTACAGGTTACGGCGCAGGTTACTTCTAAACAAAATAAAATAGAAGGCATAGATGAGGAGTAGGACAGGGACTATTTGACAGATGGGTGAGATCAGTCCCAAACGAATCATTATGATCGGGGGGGAAAAAAAAAAAAAAAAAAAAAAAAAAAAAAAAAAAAAAGGCTGTCTGTCCATACAGTTCTGGTGTTGGCATTATAAGGTCCGTGTGTTTGCTCCGCGTGGCCCTCACATGTTCCCAAAACAAATCACTTCTTTTTTTTTTTTTGATTGATTGAAAAAAAGTCAGTCTGATCAAGAGTACTTCTATTTTACCGTGCGTGTCTGGAAATGCTCTCTTTTCAACTATTAGGCCTGAAAGCTTTGAAAAGTCACAGAAAGGAATTTGCCAGGTGTCATTCCAAACCGTGAGAAGAAAACTGACTGGGATGAAACAAGCTGTGTTTCAATTGGAAGCAATATTGGTGAAGAGCCAACCTTTGTCAACAGACACATTCAAACTCCTACTCAAATAACGTAATTATTCCCTGATCAAATATGAGAACCCAACAACACCGTCCCTCACAATCCTGTTTTGTTTTGGGGGTTTTTTTGTTTGTTTTTTCATAAATACTAAACGAAAACAGAAAACAGGTTGATATTCAATTGAAACATCAGATCACATACACTTAGATTATAAATTAAAAACAGTGAGCACAACTCTTAGCACCAATAAATACTACGTACTTTTATAGCTAAAAGAAAGTTACGTTTGAATGATTTAGATACGAATTTGCACATTAAACAGCATTTTTATATAATCTTCCCCACACACATTTCTATTAATCATTCTGTTCATGTTGACATTCTCATATTTCTTTAGAAGAACAAGTAAGTTTGTTATAGTTATACTGTTATACTGCTTTGTTTTATGTGGTGTGTACGTTTTATATTAAATGGTTAAGTTGGGCCTGAGGCTCAACTGTTTTCTATTAGCCTATAATTTTCTCATGCTACTCTCTATTTAAGGTTTGTTTAAAAAAAAAAAAAAAAAAAAAACAGAGATCCATGCTAAAAACAATTTCATTAGCAAGTATAGCAAAACGTAATTGATTAATTGACTGTAAATTTCTCTTATAATTTCTCCAAATTAAAATAACAGATTTTTTGTAAAATACCCATCATATCAACGTTGCAATACCAGGCTGCATAGAAACAAAGATTGAGAAAAATTAACTTGTCATGCAAAACTCCGATTCAGAGATAGAAGAGCGTGCCATGTTTCCTGATACTTTCGCGACTATAAAGTTTGGCTGGGAAACTACTCGTGTATCCTCGTGCGTACAAACTGTATGATGTTTGGCATACAATGCTGCCCTTGTCAGCAGCTGTAGCCTTTTTAACATCTGCTTTAAGATACTTTAACATGATTTCATGTGTGTGCACGCTCCCATCCATCATGGTGAAAGACTGAGGTTACCTGAAGCCTCTCCCACCATGTTTCTCTAATGATGTCCCTCCTCTCAGGCACGAGTTTGTACTGGATCACCTCCTCCAGCTCTGACAGCATCTGGCACGACACCATTGCCTGGGAAACACATGAACACATTTTCATGTAAGCATTTTAATCATCATCATGTAAGCATTTTAATTTATGGGGACAAAAATGCCATAAATGTACAATGTAATAGTCACGTGATCATGTGTGGCCGTCGCAAGCGCATGGACATTACCAGTTACACACATCAGCTTTTTGGAAAGGCACATAATATTGTGGAACTTCTAGAGAAGTTGTACACTCCTGTGGTCATATCTGGTATTTAACTATAATTTTGTGCAAAATAGGCCTTTTTAATCACAAACAACTTCATGGTTCAAATGGCAAGACTTCAGCTCAGCAAGCATTAAAGGATTACCTGAAAGTGTACTTAACCAGCTTTTTTGAGGGGGCAACATTAATTCCAGAAGGACAAATCCCAAATAAGGGTAAAAAACTAAAGAATATATGTCAGTGATATGCGGTCGACCATCATCATGAAGAGTAAAAAACTAAATAACAAAGTAAAAAAAAAAAATTAAAATAAAATAAAATAAAATAAATAAATAATAATAATAATAATAATAATGAATAAATAAAAAAAACAATTAGCTGGAGATGATTTACTGATTAAGATTATATTGTGTGGGTAGCAGCGATCAGTCACATGAATGATTAATTTGTTTGCTACTACTTAAATGAGCTGATGTAAGAATTTAAAGTAGGGCTGTCAAAGTTAAAGCGTTAATAGATTAATTAATCACAGAAAATTGTCACATTAATCACGTATTAACGCAGATTAATCGCACTATTTTTTTGGACCGCACTTGAGCCTTGAACGTAACCGCTGATGGTTACAGTGAAGGCTGCGCAGGTCTGTGATTAGGTCAATGCACGGCATTTCCTACGCCTGTTGTTCCAAAGTGAGTGGGGTGACTTTTTTTTTATTATTATTTTTTTCATGTTTTCTGATATCAAAAACGCTATCTGTCCTTTCCATTATGCCCTGGGCTACGTTCAGAAACGTGCTATTCCAGGGCATGGTTTCAAACTTCAGGGGAACCCTCTTTTAATTCACTTTGGGGTGGAGGTGGCAAGCAAAGCCCTGCTGGATTTTGTCAATCGCTAAACTCATTATACGAGGTGGGTCACATAAGTTCCAAGACTGGTCTCACAAAAAATATACCGAGGTGTTATGATGAAGCAGCAGCCACAAGTTGTCCTCAACTTGTTCCACAACTCTCACCTCTTCTTGCACACTAAATAAGGCGAACACCGCAGGATCGCTTTGTAGATGTACTAATTGGCCACTGTGGCCTCAGGGAAGAGGACAACTCCAAGTTTGTAGTTTAGGTTTGCAATATATTTTTTTGTGACACCAGTCCTAGAACCTTTCTGCACCGCCGCATATTCACTCTTCACACACCAACAGAACAGAACTTCATAGAAACAATTAGGAATTAATATAATTTATTGTTAATTTTCAGCTTTAAAATGCATTTCTCACGAAGTGGGTAAATATATATATTTTTTTATAATTCTCAAGAGCACTCTCAGGCTGATTAACCTTGTTGAAAAAAAAAAGTTTGTAATATTTACAAAATATATGAATGTACCCCATAGGCTCGACTGTAGCTCTCTCCAGCCATGGCCGTCAGTTCAGCATCAAGGAGGTCTCTTGCTTTGTCAATGCACTGCAAAACAAATACAGTGCAATTACAGATTGGACGTTGACAACAATGCTCTCACACACAAAAAATGTGCCCTGCTGGTTTGTAATAGTAGTCTTAAATAGGAAAATATATTCTGTAAGACTGGACCTGCAGGGTCACTGAAAAGCACGCATGCCTAATGTCTATCTATGAATAAGCTTCTGAATTCATTCAAAAGTTTCAGTGCTTGTTACTGATTCTGTAGTGTGCCATTAAAATAATAATACATACAAAGCAACTGGTACTGGACTGCAGCCTGGTTAAAATACGTCAAGAATGTAGGAAAGCAGGGTAAGGCTCACTTGACCATTGTTAGGTTGCCAACAGTGAACCAGCAGTCTGACTCAGACTTTCGGCCAGCGCATACTGCAAAGCAGTTTGATGAGCTGTTACGTGGTAGGTGTTACATAAAATGAACAAAGCAACCGCGTGGAAGACACACAGCCTGTGGTGTGGGGTTAAAAATTAAAAAAAAAATACATTTCAAAATATGGGCAAACGATCTGAGTTCCAACCACTGCAATGCAGGATGTCACTATTGTGCAAGCCCTTAATTCAGTGTGCATCAAAGGACTTGTGTTTTGCTTTTTCTTTAGCTATTGTGCAATGCTCTTAATTCAGTGACCATCTTTTGGCTTTGTGTGTGACAATATGAAATATGGATCAACCTCACCAATTTGTGTTCCATAGAACAAGCGGTTCAGAAGATGGATGGATGGATGGATGGATGGATGGATGGATGGATGGATGGGTGGATGGATGGGTGGATGGATGGATGGAGGGAGGGAGGCAGGGAGGGAGGGAGGGAGGAAGTAATTCATAAGAGAGGAAGAATACACAGCTGTACTTAAAAACTCTATTCAATCTCCAGTGTAAATAATTTACTAAATTTACAGATTTACACTAATGAAACAAGAATGAATTTTTTTTTCACTAATTTTAGAAGCAGTATCTAAAGAGTACTGTAATGAATATATAGGAATTCAACTTGAAACAAGACTAAAACCAGATAAAGTGACCAGACTAACATTCAAAGTTTCTAGTAAGATTACATCATACGTGTCAGTTTTATTGGTTTAACGCTTAATGGTGGTTAATTTATTGTTACACTTGCGTCAATAGCTTTTTTTTAAATTTATTTATTCATTTATTTATTTATTTTTTAATGTGGGAGGCATATAAGTGATATGAATCATTTACCTTGTCAGAGTGAGTTATTGGCTTTATTTTTTACAAAATGATACTAAAACATTGCTATTACAGTTACTAATGGATGTATGGTGGTGAAAGTTATCCACAAACCGCTATTGAATTCAACCAAGTTGTTTTTACTTGCTCATAATCTTTTATTTTTTTTATGCATCCACAAAGTTTAGGCTAATAATTGTTTCAGTGTGCAGAAAGGGAGCCAATGCTGTGTGGGCCCAAACACTGATCAGGTGTAACCTGAGCAAAAGACTCAAATGCTGTGATCTGATTAGTACAAGCTTCTGACGAAGAGAATGCGAGAACAATTGTAGGGTGATCAAAACTTTTTAATCAATCTTTTAAGATGTGGTGGATCAGAACATGGTCATGCCCAAAGTATGGTATTCCGTTTTAATTAATACTATTTTGTTGCCTGTAAAAAAGACGTTTTGTGGCCCTGTCAATAGAAAAAGGTTCAAATGATGGCCCATGCCCGAGGAAGTCCTCACAAGCCAGGGCAAACAGCTGTTTGAGGCCAACTACCAGTAAATATTTTTCACGGGGAGGGAAAGGAAGATTGGTGTGCCAAAACACCTGTGCAGGCTTGCACAACAAGATGAGAGACTGCGAGAGAGAAATGGTGAAGCAGTGACAATTAGGCCTTTTCTTTACAGCCTCAGTTACAGTTTGTATACGCCTGAATTCCTGCACTGGGGCCCTCACTGGACTTGTGCAGCCCAGACGGCTCCTGATAAATGCAGGGTCTGGCTATAGGCAACATAAAAATATGACCCAATCTATTCTATTCCTTAAATATTATGCTTATATGCCCTTAAGTGGTTCCTCTGACATTACTATACAATTAAATATACCATTAAAGTATGGTATGTGTGCTGCTTTATGAATGGTTTGGGACAAATCACCTTCAGTAGAGACCTATGAAGTCTGTCCCTAAAAAGATTAAAACGTGTCTAGATTAAATAAATACACAATAGATGGCTGCTTATATCATCTGTATTGTTACAGAAGACTACTTCCCTGGGATTGCTGTGGCTATGCATCATTGTTGGAACAGTCAATTTACAAAGTCGCCCCAAACAATTCACAGACACAGAAGCCCTCTGGGATTCAGCGAGCATGTCTGCTTGAGCAGCAAAACAACCAGCCCATATGAAATCAAGAGAATTTAAGTGTGAGGATTAAGAATCACATCCGGAGGACTAGAATGAGCTCATGCTGACATTTATGCTTTCACCGGTGCTCCATCTGCTTTTCATTGCTCGTTATTCATTTTGAGTGGCTTGGTGTCAGTAAGAGTAAAATGTTAGCTTTTCCTAATCATCTGACGCTGCATCCTATAGGTCCCACCTGGATCTAATCTATAGAGGAATGAGGCGGGGAGGGCTGAGGGAGCACAGAGAGCAAGTCGGGGCTTTGTAGTGAAAAGAGGATGTGGTGGATGAATCCCAGGTAATTGGAGGAACAGGTGTTTACTTCTGTCAACGGTGAAGCTTGCATTCATTAGAACTGTTGGCAACTTATTCCAATGAGCTCATCTTGTTTGAATTGAGGACTTGGCTCCAAGGATATGGACTTAGGGGATAGAAGGCTACAGGTTCAAGATACGAAAAATACATACATAGAACAATATCATTTACCAAGTTTTGTGTAAATAAGGTCATAGAGAGAAGCTTTATGGCTGTGTTCACACAAACACTTGTTTTGAAAAGCACATTTGGTCCTGGTTTAGTGTTCAAACAGGCCTTGCTGACCAGTAAACATCATATACCGGTACATAAAGTCACAGCTTGATCGGCAAGCTTAAGTGGGGGATTTGTACCATTATGGAGTGTCAATATGAACAGAACTGATTGGGAAGATAAAATGCATTTTCTACACAAATGCCATTTGAAGCCAGTGCATCATGAAAGATGTCGTATATGGCTTCAACCTTTCGTAGGCTTGTCAGTTTTTTTTGGAATATGGCTCTGAAGTTGTGCAAACATTAGTTTACTTCCATGTTTGAGCCACAATACCTATGAAACTAATCATCCAAGAGAATCCATATCTTGGAGAATGTTTAAGCTGACACTCTAGATAGCGGCAGAAGTGATAGAAGTCTTATCTGTAAAACTGGGAGCTCAGACACTCTTTAAATTTTGACAAGCCAGGTTTTGGGAGATGTTATAATGGAGCCTCACACCTGACATTCCAAATTTGGAGGCTACTGGTGACAGGCATTGATTGTAGACATTTTCAAGGCTACAGGTGAAATAGTTTTCCAGATGTTAAAATGGCTTTTCAGAGAATGATTACAAAATAACATAAAATTGCTTCAATATTTTTTCCTGAGAGAACAATTGATAGAAGAGACCAAAAATTTAGATTTTTCCTATCAAATGTATATACGTACTATATTCTTTATCCCGAAGAAATTCTGTGATTGTCAGTTGGGAAGACAGAAATCTGATGAAATGACATAGAATGATCCTTTTGGTAAACAGATGCCTCTTGCATTTGGTACCGCACCAAATCCCCCTATTGCTCAGCTGCAACACTGCAGCCCCTTCACTCCATCATCTTAACCTGCATGTGTATATTCAGCTTGTTTTGCATGTTGTTATAGTGTCCGGCAAATAGAGGACTCTTACTATATCCTATCTTCCGCCACACCCTGCAGAAAGGAACAGGCTGTGAACTGCATGAGCCTGAAAATGATGATTTAAAGCTTCAAATGCAAGTTACATAACATTTCAACACTATATAGGTATCACATTATTAAATAAACCCCTTGTGAAGATAATGAGGCAATAAGGAAATTTGATCGAGTCTGGAATATACATCGACATTTTTGTTCCTTTGTAGTAGATTGTCCAATGAGGTAGACTTTTAGTGGATTGCTCAAAAGACTAATGGAGATTCCAGAAACTGTGAGGCCATTGTGCATTCCCATGGCGTGTGTTTAGGTTTTCTAAAAATACAGCCTTAATGCACAGTACTGTAAATGGGCGGTGGAAGTTCACTCCATTGGGTGTATTTAAAAAATGATGAGCTAACATACCTGCTGGGCCAATGAGAACAGGTCCTGATGCAGGGCTAGCACTGCCCTGTAGAAGGCACCGTCATGTGTGTCTCTTGGGATCATGCATGTGTATTCCTCCATGCTGTCCCAGTGTCCTGATGGAAAAACAATCAATTATGTCAACAATCAAAATGTGATGATCGTTTCACCTTAGCTAACCGATAATTAAATAACAAAGGACACCAAACATGACTTGTAAATGATATGCGGTAAAGACAGCCTTCATATAGACAGCTTTGTTGGTTTAAGGCAAAGCCACAGAACACAAATCACAAGTGATGCGCTTTGACAGTGGCAAATTTTTCCTCCACCATTATGCATTATGTCAATATTGTGGTTGGCCACTTCCATGTTACGCGAGGGGCCGAATCTTCATATTTCATTTGCACTGTATCACTCAGCTACCCATTTGCTGAAATGTCCACAGCTCTACTAGTAAATGCATACAATTCACAAAAAAGTACTCCCCGTTAGCTAATCTTTACTAGAGCTTATGTGGATGTGATTAATTAAAAAGTATCCGAATTACCTAGTCCCCAAGCGGCCGCAGCAGCCATACGAGCCATCTTGGCCTGGGTTTCTTCACTGACAAGAGTCCACTCCTCACAACACTGCTGGTGCAACTGACCCCTTAAAAAAAAACAATAAAAATCAGCATGGTTAAGTGTGCATATGCAATAAAAACACTGTGAAATCTTAAAACTCTTAATACCTTCAAGGGCACACAATTTGGAAAATGAAGACTCTAGGGGATCTAAGTACAGTATCAAGTATCTAAAGGACCAGTCTGTCAATGAGGTCATTTTAATTGTATTTTGTGCACTGGCTAGTTTGTTAGCTTTATCCACAATATAAAACCTAATCGAATTTGTACAAAACCTTGTGAAAAGATCGCACATAGAATAATAACCTATTAAATTGTAGCATGGTTTCCAGATCGTACATCAGATGCAGGAATTTTTAAACGAGGTTAGCAATGCAACGTTTTTCCTCAATTTTGCTGTGAAGAGTGCATAAATCTCAATGACAACATTCAGGCACATCACGACTGTCAAATTAGATTGTTCAGTCATGGTGGAGGTCTGCCAAGTTAACTCCAACAAAGCTTATTTGAGGGGTGTGAAATGGACCAAAGAAGAAACCATTTCATTTTAGTGTAGATCCAGATAAATTGGATGTATCTGAGCCAGGTTTCTATAACTGTGAGGCAAACATGCTCGCTTCACCATGCCAAATTCCATTTATAATTTAGATATGAACTGACAATGACTTACTTCATAGGGCTTATTGCATTTGCATGAGCTATCTTCTGACTTCAGTAAATGCAGGTGATTTAAAAAAATTAAAAAAGTAAAGTATTGGCTCTTGAATGAGAATGTTAATGGCTTAAGTTTTTTTTTTTTTTTTTTTTACATTATAATGTTTCATTCATATATTCATTACATCTCAAATTAAGGCAACTTCCAATAAAGAGCCTGCTAAAATCAATTGTCTTAGCGATGCGCCTATCGCGGTACATTCCACAATACATTTTTCTTAAAGAATGACCACCTATAGCAGGACATTCCACAACCCCCAAAATAATTAGGAACAATCAGCGCTGGACAGACTGTCCTACTGGAGACTAAATCATCACATTTCTAATACAGGATGTCTGCTGGAGCGAGCGTGGAAGAGAATGAGAAATAGAGGAGCGCACAAAAACAGAAAGAGAGCGAGACAGGTTTGGAAACCAAGTGACACCATTCTCCATCTGATGGGTTAATGCAAGAGATGCAATTAAACACAGCTCAAATACAATGTACTAGGGCTGCACGATATTGGAAAAACATGCGATATGCGATATAGTTCCTGAATATAGCGATATCGATATTATTGCGATATTTAACATGTACCTAAAGAAATGACATTTTTATTATCTAATGAAAGAATTACATTATTTTCATGCGGCAAAATAATCACTCAATATATTCTTAATTAATTGTAATTACCTCTCGATAATGTTCAACTATTGGATGGCAGCTGCACATTTTCGTTAAGTACACTGTGTTCCAACTATGTTTTGCAGTTGCATTATTAGGGTTGGAACACCTATGGAACTAGGGGCGTGGAAACAAAATAAAAAGAGAGGGTGTGGAGGGGATTTTTTCAGAGAGTGCAATTGTATCAGTCAGTTCCTCTCCTCTCTTCTCGCGAGCTTTGAACTGAGTGTCTTCTCTCCTTTTTTGTCATGTTTATTAAATGTCAAACAGGTAAACCTGACAGTCTGACTGGTCAAATTCATATAAAAGCATAAAATGCCATATCAAACTTATTGCATGTCTTCGCATGGTCTATGCATATTGCATAGGCCAATATCGCGATGTCGATATTTTTTCGATATATTGTGCAACCCTACAATGTACTGTACATCAATACAGTAGGTAAGGAAGTGTCTGAGTTGGTCATAGGTTAAAATGTTATAGTGAGTCAGTTTAACAAAATAAACAATATAACTGCTTAAAGGTGTCATGCAAAAACCATTTTGTAAACTCACTTCATTCATGAACCTGCAAAGTGGTGCCAACAAAGTTAATTTTGGCACGTAGCTTTCTCCCTAATGTCATGGGGTGGCCTCTCCTAAATCATGTTCAACTGCTCTTCACTTTCTTCCGGCCATGTCGTCAATATGAATATGATGAGAACCTGTGCGTGCCATCATCTTGAGGCTGTTCTTCTTCGCAATTTGTTTTCATTCATCACTTCCGTGAATTGTCTCAAGAACTAATTTGCTAGCTAATATTAATCAAAGTGACCAATTGGCAAAACATCTAATGCTGATACAACATGTTGGGTCGGGCAAAAAATGCCCCTACGACCAATTGACAGCTTGCCATGGCTCTGATATGCCGATGGCATGCGCTACACCTGGCAGACAGCATTCATAGAAGCCCAGCCAACTTTCCAATGGCCAACAACAGATAGGTGTATAGAGGCCTTTAAGCCTCCGAAAACTGATTTCAGAAGATCCTTGAGACACATAACACCTCCACCAAAATAATATGAAAGAGCTCAAGGTGCAGACAAATTGCGCCGGGATGCTCCTCTTCATTTGATTTTGTGGGTCTGTTGACTCTGTACTGAATGTGGAATTATTTTCTTTACAGTGCTATTAAGTTTTTCTGGGTTTTTCTCCCCCTCAAAAAAGAAACATCAAGAATTCAGGATTCAAGTCAAACGGAATTATGGGTTGTTATGGCATTAAATTGATTTTTGAAGAAAATATGCCTCTATAGTATAAAACTTCAGAGATTGATTTTCATCTTTCTTGATACGTACATAAATCTTAGTTCTCTCAGCTTAACAAATGTGATTTTTCTTGCAGATTTTTCATTTTGAGGATTGCTTTATATGTAAGACAAGACTCATTACAAAAACTGAGGAAATAAGGATGTGAATAGAGAAAAAGAATAGTCTCTCATTCAAAACAGTAAGCCTCTCCGTCTTCGAGGGCCCTATCCTGCATGTTTATGACGTTTCCCTCCTCTAACACACCTGTTTGAAAGAGCTATATAAATAAAAATGACTTGACTTGACTGATTCAAATGATCAGGATCACTACCAGGCTTCTGCTAAGCTTGCTAATGAGCAGGTGATTTGAATCAAGGGTGGTGCACAGGGGTAACATCTCAAATTTGCAGGACAGGGGCCCTCAACAATTAGAGTTGGTGACCCCTATGTTAAAAAGTGGGATGTGTGAGCCATACCAGTCAGACAAATCCTCTCTGCATTACGCTTTAATCATTTGCTCATTGAAAACGTTTTTGAAGGGAATGCATTTTAATTATTTCAATTTAGAAGTTACGTTGTATTTGGAGCAGTAGAAATATTTATTATTTTAAAGGGTTGCTACTTTAATACGTGTGTCCTTTTAAAGGTTATGTTTGGTATTTTTAATAAAGCCTTCAAATGCTTTCCCATATTATTATAATAATTGTACTTAAGCTCTTTGATGCCAGTTTCGGATTAGCACAGTGAGGATCTGAACAATATCCCTTAACCTGACACAAAACTATGTGTTCTCAAAAATCCGATCATTTACTCATGACCATGTCAAATGTTATATAATCTTCAGACTCTACAGTTCACACAAAGCCCAACCTCAGCAACATAATTTTCTTGCAAAATAAATATCATATCATTTACCAAAAGGACATCATTGACAACAATCACACAGGACCGTTACATAAGTAGATTGCCATCTGTTTAATGTCAGAATTTCAGTAACTATCCACAACGTTTGGATCTTTTTGACATTACTGTCTTTTTCCCTAAGAATGCTCTTTGAAAGCAAGCCGTCGCTATGGTAAGCTTTCAGTAGAGTGGCTGCACCTCTAACCAGAGTTGTCTGTCTGTTCATTCTTTCCGGATTGAATTACTTCAGTCAACTCAAAGGAACCTTTTTTTAATCTTTTCACCCCCATCAAAGGGAATTTTGTCAGAACAGATTTGAAAAAGGCGGCTAAGGCAGAGATCACAGGTATAATTAACACATTCTTAAAGAAAGAAAGAAAGAAAGAAAGAAAGAAAGAAAGAAAGAAAGAAAGAAAGAAAGAAAGAAAGAAAGAAAGAAAGAAAGAAAGAAAAAAGAAAGAAAGAAAGATTAATAATGAAAGCCTATAACAAATAGGACATAGTCGATGAATTCACCATACGTGATTGTGCACACACACACAGGGTAGCAGAGAATGGCACTTCTGATGATGTCAAACTGAAAGGTATAAATAATCGCCTACCATTCTCCCAGGGCCTCTAAGCAGCGCATTCTGCCCAGAATGAGCTCTGGATCCTCTTTATTCATGTCAATCTTCTTGTCATATGCCACCAGAGCATCTTCCCACTCATGGAGCTTCTCATACCAAGTGGCTTGGATTTCCTAATGAAAAAGCGGACATATAAAACAGCATTACTTGGACCGTTGAATTACCAAAGTAACATCTTTCAACAAACGTGAGCTTGTAACAAAAGGTCAAATCTTAGTAATTCCGCTTACAAGGCATGTCTTTTTCTTAAGGAATGTTAAGAACCTACAAAAATTGTCCACCTAGGACAATTTAAAAATCATCAGTCCGCCTGTATATTTCTGGATGTCAATTTTAGCAGCGGGTGGCACGATGGATGTCTGGTTAGCACGTTGGTCGCCCAGTGCTGACAACAACAACAACAAACCACCTGATCGAGCCACACATATAGGTGGATAAAATGATTCTGGACCACCACAGATAACGCATCATTGGTGAAGTTTACTTTTAGTTTAGGCAAAAAAACAAAAAAACAAAAAAAACAACTTACCAGCTCACCAAAATGTTTCATGGCATACTCCAACACACCTGAGGCGGCTTCTGGCTGCTGCAGTTTATTGTTGATACTGAAAAATAAGACACATGCAGGCGTTCAGATAAATATCTACACTGATTGTTTGTCGTAAATTAGCTTCAATGGCAACTTCCAAATACTGTAAAGTAATTTTAATATAGGTTGTCAATACAATTTACATTAAGATAAAAATTTTGTGCAATGTTGTCATACCTCAGATTACAATTGTTCTTACTTCAACATGTTGACATATATACCACTGACACAATGATTACATATTTGTAAAGCGTAAGTGAACTACGTAACTGCTTTACTATGATGTATGAGATGCTGTGGTTATGTCATTACATTTTTTCTATGACGACAATACAGTGGAACCTTGGGTTACAAAATTAATTTGTTCTGATAACCCATTCTTCTACTGAAATATTTGCAAACTCAGTGAATGTTTCCCATTGAAACTATCCATCCATTCATCCATTTTCTCAAAACCACTTGCTCCTCACAAGGGTCGAGGGGGTGCTGGAGCCTATCTCAGCTGGCATTGGGCAGTAGGCGGGGTACACCCTGAACTGGTTGCCAGGCAATCGCAGGGCACACAAAGACAAACAACCATCCACACTCACAAGCATACCTAGGGACAATTCAGAGCGCTCAATTAACCCGCCATGCACGTTGTTGGAATGTGGGAGGAGACTGGAGTACCCGGAGAAGACCCACACATGCACGGGGAGAATATGCAAACTCCACCCAGGAAGGCCGGAGCCTGGACTCAAGATACCTGAGCATATTGGTCAGGAATTATTTTTGACACTCAGTTGAGGTCCTAAAGTAATGAAATGACTTAGCAAGTGAATGCATGATGAGTATAATTAATATGCACACCAGGAATTGACTTTAATTGAAACCAAGTGTGTCCACTGTTAGCAATGTCAGAAATAGACGCTGAATTCTGAAAGGATCATTATTCACCACTAGCAGAATTAAAGACACAGTCTTCCATTTTCACTCAGGAAAATGCACTGTATAAATACAGGATTTTTACATATGGATTTCTTCTCAATTTACACCTCTGGGTTTCTGTTGTGGTGATTTTTTCCTAAACCCCTCCGGCCAATTGCAGAGCGTGGGGTGGCGGGGGGCGTGTTACAGACGCTGCCAGGCGAATTTGTCAGCTGCGTGACGTCACTCCCGCGGCAACTTGACACCACGCATGGATTTTTATTTTTATTTTTAATTCCACTCACTCACTCACATATGTAAGCTTGTGTGAGTGAGTGAGTGAGTGAGTGAGTGAAAAAAATAATAAAAAATCCGTCCCTGGTGTCAAGTTGTCGCGGGAGTGACGTCACGCAGCCGACAAATTTGCTCGGCTCCGTCTGCGACATGCCCCCCCCGCCACCCCCCTGCTCTGCGATTGGCTGGAGGAGTATACACAATGTCTGTCCACAGAAACGTCCCTCTGTTTACAAAACAAACACAAAATGGCAAAATACAGGCTGGGGGGAGTTGAGGAAAAAATCACCACCACACATTAACAGAAGCCCAGAGGTGTAAATTGAGAAGGAATTCATGTGTACAAATCCTGTATTTATATTGTACATTTTCCTGAGTGAAAATGGAAGACTATGCCTTTAACATGAGAATACCAAGGAAGGCTGGTTTTAACAACATTTTCACAAATTTGATTAAAACACACTAGAATAACAGTGTAGTAAGAAGCCACACAACAGCTGAGCAAACCAAATTTGAATCAGCAACAAATTGTAAAACTTCATGGAGGTTAATAAGGAACCTATATGTTTTGTTTTGTCATATTACCAAAAAACAAACAAACGGAAAAAAAAAATCCCATAGGTTTTGTCAATCTTTGTTTGTTTTTGCTTATAACGTTCAAGTTGATCATTCCTGGAGTGATACTGGCACAAGAAAAGAATCCTCAATGAAAAATATTGATGCTTTTTAATAAAATGGAAAATAAATAAAATGAAACTTCAATATAAGCGGCACACGTGACCATACCGAAAAACAGGTTGGCAGACTTGCTGTACGTGCAGAAATAACTATAATTGCACCCTGATCACATGATCGTTAGAACCTGAACTTGCAATAATATTGTTTCTTTCTGGCTGGCGTATTCTGACAGAAGTTTAAATACATGTGTATTATTTATACATATGATATGACACAGATATTGTAGACGTGTAATATTTCTACAGAGCAGCTGGCATCTATGCTGTGAAACACAGAAGCAGCTAAGGTATGTTGAAGTTGCCCAGATGTGGTTTTCATCAGAGGAGACAACTGTGGAAGCGTCTTCTCTCATATGGCCCCTGGAGATTTAATTGTCCCACAGCTAAAAACCCATCTGGCAACCATCTTCCATGACACATGCAGTCTAAACACATCCATATGACAAGGCTCAGACATCATGTTCTCCATCTTAACTTAACTAGAGGATGAAATTTCAAGACTAGTGTCAAGAATCTCTCTCGTTCAAAGGTGAGGCCTTGGGAGGAGACAGCCAAATGTTGAAACCTTGCCAAGTCCAAATGGAGAATAATTAAAGGTAGGGGTGTTAAAAAAAAATCGATTCGGCAATATATACTACATCGCGCAATTCTCGAATCGATTCAATAGGCGGCTGAATCGATTTTTAAACTTCCATTTTTAATGGAAAAATATTCAACAAAACGTCTTTCTTCGGGTTAGGGTTCACACCTTAAGCATGGAAGAATGTTATATGAACGGAACATTAAGCCTTTAATATTTTATATTAATGCTGTTCAAGCATGAAACAGATTACAACCTGTATAAGACTGAAGTTTCAGATAAATATATAATACATTTTCATACAAATCTTACACTCTACAAGTTTACTGATTAGTATTTTCTAAATTTGAATGAAAAAAATCGCAACAATCGACTTATAAATTCGCATCGGGATTAATCGGTATCGAATTGAATCGTGACCTGTGAATCATGATACGAATCGAATTGTCAGGTACTAGGCAATTCACACCCCTAATTAAAGGGATATTTAACTCATTTAGCCATTTCTGGCAGTCAAACATTAATATTTTGCTTATAATAAATTTGATATTTTCATTATTTTTCATGTACAATTAGTACCTTTAAAAACACATTTTGCAACTTGCTGTCGATTGAAAATGCCATCACAAGGGCTCAGGTAAGCAATCACAGCTCAGCTTGTGAATGTCACATGACCAAACCTAGAAAACAGGTGAGCTGTGATTGGTTACCTGAGCCCTTGTGATGTCATTTTCAGTCGACAGCAAGTTGCAAAATATGTTTTTAAAGGTACTAATTGTATGTGAAAAATAATGAAAGTATCAAATTAATTATAGACAAAATATTAACTTTGTATTGCTATAATGGGCTATCCCTTTAACTATTAACACAAATAAAAAAAAAAAAAATCTAATTACTCAAACATTGAATTCCTTCAGGGTTATTGGCAAGTGAGTCCTCCTCTAAAAGAAATGACGAAAACTGATACCATTTGTAAAGAGGAATGGCCAGACAATTGACTTTAGAATGTAAACAAAACACAGAAACCCGAGAAATTACATTCAACAATTTCAGACCATATAGAAATATGGCCTGAAGTTGGTTTTCATCTATTGAACAAAGAGATTTGCTTTTCAGACTTTTGTTCTTCAACTATCCAACTATCCATAATCCAAACCGCTTACCCTCACAATCCAGAGGAAAATGTGACTGTGCAGTACACCAGTCTCGAAGAGTCTTCATCAGGGCTAATCAAAATAGATTTTGGCTTTGCACAATTACTGCAAGAACAGTAATTCTAAAAAAACCCCAATGTTAGACGAATGTTAGACTAGAATATTTAATTTTATACTTTTAACATCTTTGAATCAAACACTCTTGATCAAACTTTCCTAAAAATGGAAGAATGTAGGCCAAAGACAACTACCTAATCTAATAATTGTTATCGAGTAAGCATGTAGCATGTAAAGCATGTTACCTAACACCTGGTGGATCTCACACACTCACAAAATGTTCTGGAATAAGAGTGGCTGAGAGTGGGTTAGACCTCTGACACCATAAACTATCCGGCATCTTTTAACATGAGTTCTTTCTAACATTAAACAGAAATCAGGCAACAGTTTCCGGTTTTATTTTGTTATGTTGCCTCAAGCATGTTAGGCTTTCAGCTGGAGAAATTATTGAAACACAATCAACAGCTGGGAAACCAGAGCAGACTGTGTTTCCTGGGCTTGTCACCTTCAGGTAAAGAAGCCGGCAGAACAAAGCGTCTCTGGTGCCCCGACCTCTCAAAAACTGGAAGTGACCTCATTGGAATGCTCTTATTACTGTGTGAAAAAATAAGTCTGGACTTGGTTGCATCTTAACAGTATCGTCGGCAAAGTTATTGCAGAAATATTCCTTATTGTTCAACGTATACAATTAGGTGATACACAGTACATAAACAAACATCAGTTTTGCGGTAAACAAGAACAAAGCAAACATTTTGAAGTGCGAATACAGTTTTTTTTTTTTTTTTTTTTTTACAAGTAAATACATTTAACAGAATTGTGGAATATGCTTGATTCGGTCAGGATGTTTATCTGAGCTACTGGTTTGGAGGGTGGCAAACTACTAGCTGATGGAGTGGCGTGCATTTGCTGTATAACAGATACCACCTGGCAGTCATCACCAGCTTACGCCACCAGGACACTTGAAGGTCTGCCAAGACATGAAGTCACCAACTCATAGTTGCACAATACCCCCAGTGTATTGACAAAGACTACCACCTCATGGAAAATAGTAAAATTTAAGGCAAAGTCAAAAGGTTTAACTGAACAATATGTCATCCATTGCATTTTTTTTTAAATACAGCCCAGTGCAAATAAACAGTAATTCATTTCATATTGACTTCATAATTGGCATGTTCTGATCAAGGTTTTATGCTGCCAATTCCAATACGATTATCCATGAAAGGATGAGCTGCACATTTTTTTTTCTCAATTTTAGAACTGCAGCTCACCAACAATTATTTTGAAAATTGATTAATCTGGCAATCGTTTTTTAATTAATTGATAAATCATATGTAGCTCGTAGGCAGTATCTTGTTTTGAAATGACTTGGTCAGAACCACCAAAAAGCCCAAAACGGGTCATAATACTGCCTACGGGTTTTAACATTCTATCCAAATTTTCATCAATATAACATGCAAAAATAGGACATTATTTCAAATTGACAGTGCAGAAAATGCATAAACATATAAAGATTTATTTACCGGTACTTGTTTAGTCTGGAAGTGTACTGTTAAAAGTCTTGGTTGTCTGTAGGCTGCAAAGTTAACCAGCGATGATAAGCATTGAATGGCATATGCCAGATCATATAGTTTTCCATAGAAATTGTCAAATCACAATTGGTAGCCAATCAATCAGTGCACCACTACTTCATAAAATAGAAAGGTTCTTTTAAACTCTGGTCTGTTTTAATCAGGGAAGGATTGGCAGGACAGGTAGAAAAGGGTTACAGTTAATGAACGTTATGTAATTCAAAATTTTGAGGAAAAAAAAAAAATCTGCTGTTCTTTTTTTCACTCCATGTAATTGAACCCATGAGTGTTCTGCTGACAGCTTAGCCCCAGTGGTCACTGCTGAATACCAAAACGACTTGCACAATACATAGTGACAGAAAAGTCTCCAGTGAGCATTTTGTAGTTTCAGTGTTATGTCACCCACCATTTTAAAGTAAATGCAATTAGCTTGACAGGTGGTCCAAAGTAACTGCACAAAGGGCAAAAAATCTGGGAAAGACGCAGTAGGTAGGCTATGTTGTTTGGTGGGTATGTAGTGTGAGTGTCTGATAAAACAAGTTAGAGGGTAACTGTGTTTAAGTGGACTGTTTCCAAGGGAAAAAAAAGTGTGCTTGTAAACATACAAAAACAACATCCAGCTGGTTCTTCCTGTGCTCACACTGAATGACAGAGTCCAGGAACAAGTAAAGAGGAAAGTGATGAATGCCGCTGGGATGCATTGCTGGCAAGTGAGATGGGACTCAGAGTAGGCATATGAGGAAATGGTGGAAGGCAAATGAATCCCATTTTTCCATAAAGAGTGACTGGCACATCAGTGACTAAAAGTTATATTCATGCGAAAGTCAATGACCACCTATTATCACTTCACCACTTCCCTGTAATTACTTTGAACAGAAACAAAGTTAAATGACAAAACTATTTCACCTAAATTTGAGTAATTTAAAATGACAGCTTTGCACAAAATAAACTTGATCTGATATATTGTACCATGTCAAAGTAACTTCATCTGAATTACTTTCGCAGATGGGCATTTCAAAAACTTTTCAAATCTTTCGAATATAGGATTATCAGATTGCAGTTAAGAATAAAATAATAATAATAATAATAATAATAATAATAATACTAATAGAGAGGTATATAAATAAATAATCATTTAAAAAAAAAAAAGACTTTACATTCCAAGAGACAAAGCCCAAACAGAATGTTAGTCTAGCTTCTGTGGAATAAGTGCAAGCAAATTGGAAGGAAAGGTAGAGGGGCAGGGATGAAAAAGGACTTGCAGCCAGAGGGTTGAGCATTGGGAGAAAAGGGGAGGCTCCACATGCAAATACTTAAGATGGTCCGTGAGAGGAGGTCTTCATTGAGGAAACACAAGAGTGCCGCTGTTCAAAGAAGCGCTACTGAGCAGCCGCAACTTGACTATCGTAGTTGTATTTGAGCTCTAAAAGGCAGTCAGCAACCCAAGTAAAAATCTTGACCATTTCCAATATGTCAAAAGTCAATCTCAGCATTGTGGCAGTCACCATTCTTCTGGTAGCGGGGACATGGGCCCAGACTCTCAGGAAGCCACTGAAACCACCAAAGCCAACCAAAGCTCAGTGCTGCGAGGAGGTGCGTTCTCTCAAGGTTCAAGTGGCCAATTTGACCAGTCTCCTCGGGGAACTGAGTCGCAAGCAGGAGACAGACTTGATGAATGTCGTGAGGCAAATCATGGACCTGGACAAGCAGAACCGGCAGCAGGAAGCCAGGGTCACCGAGGCCGAGAGCAAGTACTCTGAAATTAACAACCGCGTGGAGATCATGCAGCTTCAGACCCTGCAGTCGGCTCCCCAGACAACATCAGGTGAGCATCCATAGTTTTATTGTGGTGTTAACAGTAACCCAATTAGTAGTATTTTAGTATGCAAGTATTTTTAAATATTTGTATCAAACGGTATTTTACCTATACTATTTTAAACTACCATCAGTGATCATCCATCATCACCCAGTACCCATGTGAACATTCCTGGGTGAATTATTAATTAGTCTTGATTGTATTTGGCCAAAATCTTAAGAACTGTAAATCCGATCTCCAGAACTGTCAATCTGACCGTTCTGTCCAAGCCGTATCATTTCAGCATTAAAGCAACACTAATCAGTGCTGCCTGCCATAGCGAGGTAAACCAGGCATGACGTCATTTATTATTTCAGCAACTTGACTGTGTAGTCTCACAGGGTCCCTTCTATGTCACTGGGAAAGGGAATATTGAGACCTTCGCACAACTTGAGCAAATCAGACAGGAGCACAGAGCAGGAGGGGACTTGGATTGGGCTAGATTTAAGAGTTTAGATGAAAAGAAATTTCACAGATCCATCCGTAGTTCATTTCTACTTTTCAAAGTAAAGGAATCATTCCTTCTTAACGATCAAATAATTAGTATTACTGCACAGTGATGAAGGTGAAAAAGAGAACAAATGACTGGATACATATTCATCTTTTGATCCTTTAGGGGTTGTAGTTAAATCAGGACACTAAATCATTTAAAAACTTTCAAATGACTGACAATGTTCTTTTATCCAGATGCCATATATGACTGTGCATCACTCTACACCAAGAACTATAAGATCTCTGGCGAGTACAAACTTCCAAAAGACGAGTTCCTGGGAACACCCGAGATCAGTGTGAGTAATCCTGAAGCATTCTGTATTGTGTCTACTACGTCACTGTGATAAAGCATGATGAATATTTGTTTTTTAACTCTGGTAAAACATTGTGAAAATCCTTTCAGGTGTTCTGTGATATGAAGACAAACGGAGGCGGCTGGACTCTGATCCAGAGGCGCAAAGTTGGTCTGACATCATTTAACCGTGACTGGAAGCAGTACAAAAGCGGATTTGGATCCATCCGCGGAGACTTCTGGCTTGGCAATGACCACATATTCCGTCTATCAAGGCAGCCCAGTGTGCTCAGGATTGAGATGGAGGTAAGTCTTGGCTAAGGCAAGTCTAGACACTTAAAAAAAATAAAATAAAATGTGGAAACCATGCATGATAAAACATTATTATCAGTAATAGTATGAGTGCACAAAAATGACTATGCTTCAATTTCACATTTAAAATCAGGACTGGGAGGGAGAAACCCGTTATGCTGAGTATGGGTTTTTCACTGTGTCCAACGAGCTCAACAGCTTCAAGCTCTTCCTTGCCCACTACCGAGGGAATGCTGGGAATTCTTTGCGCTACCATAACAACACCAACTTTAGCACCCTCGACAAAGACAATGACAAGTGTGTAGATGACTGTGCTTCATTACGCAAAGGTAATTCATGGCACCAACTCATCCTCAAAAACGGAACAATGACATTTTGAAGGAGATTGTCAAATAACTTAATGAACGTCAATGTTCAAGTAAATTGTCTCAATTGAATCTTATCTCTTTCTAGGTGGTTACTGGTACAATTGCTGCACTGACTCAAACTTGAATGGAGTTTTTTACCGATACGGTGAGCACATGAAGAGCACAGATGGGATCACTTGGTACGGATGGCACGGTCCCAACTATTCCCTCAAAAAGGTGGAGATGAAGGTCCGGCCAGTAGGTTTCCAGCCATAAGTTCTACAGCTGTACATCCTGGATCAAGATCACACGAGATCTCATTTATACACACAACCAAATGATGGCTTCCCCTCAGCTGAAAAGGAAGTCAATTTGTCTGTAATTCTCATGATTAGGTGAAAGTCAGTTGAATGTTTTGTTGGTACTGGGTGTGATTGTAAACTGTAGTTGTGTTTAGTGTATTTATCAGTAATGTTTTCTAAAATCTTAAATACATGCTCTTTTACCACTGTATCACATGGGTGGCTGGATTATAACTCATTTATAGTAACTGCAAAATCAAGAAAGTGTTTTGTTTTGTTTTGTTTTCTCCACTTGATCAGTTCCATTAATGCAGAGCAGCAACAATATGTTGGCTAAAAGTTGGATAAAATCTATTTCATGTATGGGTGAAACCCAATTTCAATGTATGTCTTTAATTGCTGGAATGGGATTAACTACATTTTTAATTATGCTGCATTTTATTTTAAAACTAACTATTGATGTCTGAAATTTCTCATTTGTAAAATGTGTACAGAGCTGTAAGTATGCCGTTTTTATGTGACAGAAAATAAAAAGTATTTTTAAAAGAAATAACATGCCTCTGACATTTAACCTTACTACTCATGTGGCTACTTAGTTTTGAAACGTGACTAACGCAATGCATACCACAGTATTCTCACCATTCACACCAAGCCTATTTTGCTTTGAGTTGCTGACTGACCTCTGCTCTGACCTCTGGTCACCTCCTGACATAAGGTCCTAAGGTTGTTACCACTGGAATGAAGACCACACACAAAATACTTTATTCTGCCATCAAGAAACATGCTTCGCTAGCTGTGTGGCCTTGACAACTATTCAATTATATAATTGATCAATAAATTTATTAAAACATTTTTACAAAAAAAAAAACTTTGAAAGAAGCTCCTGCCTCTAGGAACTCCGTGCTAGTCTTAGACAGATTTGTTTCCTTTTACAAGGTGCCACATTAAGTTATGATAAACATCTAATTAAGGCTGTAATGGTATCCCTTCCCTTTTGGAAGAAATTACCAGTGGAATAAAGTCCACCAAAAGACCTTGGAATGTGGCGGAAGCCTCACTAATCCAAGTCTATAAATGTAATCAAACTGGTGGAGCCAACTGCAAAACATTGTGGAATATATCAGGGCTGTGCCGTGTCACATGAACTTTTAATGGACTTGACTAAGACGAATAATGCATTCCCATTGTATATGAGCTGTATCCGTTGGCCGTCATTTATCAACCTGCTTTCCATTAGACAAAACTGACATGACAACAGAAGCCAAAAGGCAAACGTCCTCATCCCGAAAACATGCAGGATGAAAGACTTACATATATCTGTACAGGAAACCAGACAGTGTCAAAAAATGTTGGCGATAGGCGGCTGCAGCTACAGAAAGCGGAAACAGCGTTGTGGTTCACTCCAAGTGTTTTTGGCTTGTGATACTAAAGCTTGGTAATTAGAGTTTTTGTTTGTCTTAGCATTTTAAAATGTTGGCAGAGATGTGTCAAGACCTTTAGCATTCTCACTTCGATTCCGCATGCTTCTTAGCTACAAGTGTTACAACCATAGCATATGTACTCTGGCCAACCTACACTTTGTTCAAAATTTGCCCAAGGAAATAATATAACGTTACATGACACACTGTAGCATTTTTAAATCCTTTTTAAAGGCCAAATTAGCATAATAAAACAATCGGCCATATATATTACAAACGTACATACATTGTACAGTAGAATTTATAAACTACACACCTATAACTAGATATACAATGACACACTGACGATTGTTGGATGGTTGTCCACATGAACATTAAACAGAGCTGAATTTGTGGTAAACATTCAAATGTTCTATTATCACTGATGTGGACTATCCAACAAAATTGTACTGAGAAATACAAGTGTGGTGCTTGCTACACTTACAGCTACATTGAGGTTACATCTTTGTGTGTCCATACTGACAAATCGCGTTTGCAGTCAATTTTGGGAGTATTTTGCAGTATATTTTGTCATATAATCTGTTTTCTAACAAATATGTTGAACTCATTTAGCATCATGTGAGGCACTGTATTTAGCTGCACTATGCTGAAGAAATGTTTCTGTATTTTGGCTATTTCCTTATAAATACAAATAAAATAGTACATTAAAGGGGCAGACAGGATGGTTGTCACAGATGACACTTTCATCATGAATTGCAGCCATGTAAAAAGTCAGATCTACCTAACCGTAATTGAAAATTCCATTTCCAAGTATTTCCATTGTGCCCACAAGTAATTATTAACATGTGCTTCAAGTCCTGTATCATTATAATGGCGATAAAACATGCTTAATGAAAAGCATACCGCCCAAGTGGAGGAGGATAAGGGTAAAACGATATTCTGAAATTGGCTATAGCAATAGGGCCTGCAAATGGTCATGAAAACATTACCCTTTATAGGGCTAAGAATTAAACAGCAGCAATCAAACTGCAGCAAAAATTAAATACAATGACAGTTTTTCATCTTAATTACTATAAATATAATTATGTTCATATGTGATCTACATGACAGAATACAAGTTCTTACAGTAATCAGAAGGTCATTAACACACACCATGACTAATTACTTAAACACCAACATGTTGCCTTCAGTATTATCAGAATGCCAATCAGATACCATGTGAAGGTCCTTCTTTTTTCTTCATATACAGTCACGACTCATTAGAGCCAGGTTTACGTAGTGCTTTTTGCACACCAGCTTTTTTTTCTAATGGGAAATTCTGGAAAGGTGAGAACCAGATGGGGATATTGAAAACACTAAAGTGCCTGCTACCATCATTCATCATCATCATCAAGGTTCCAGAGAAATTGAAAACAGGCCCCTGAAGTCCAGACACTCAGATGAAAAAGGGGCAAAGGTCCAATTAGGAGCCTGGAAAACTGCTTTCTGCACGCCATTCCGAAAGCAGAGAAATATTGCAAACACAAAGGGGTTGGAAAACATGATGAATTATATCAGAAGGTTGTGAGACTAATGGCGTCTATATTGCCATTTCATTTTGTTTTTCTTTTCTTTTTTTTTTAAATTAACAGTTGGCTTGTATCACATGAAATAGACCTAAAGAGAGAGTTTTAATCTTTTAGTTAAATTGACCCAATGTTAAAAAAGCTAATGGTACTTTAGTAAACTGACATACAATCATATTTTACAACTATTAAGTTTTGCAAAGCATTAGCAAATAGGTTGTTTTTTTTCTAATACTCTTAACCTGTTTTTTTCTGTCCTGTCCGAACCTGTCCTTTAAGGATTACAATTAGGATAAAGAAACTGTAATAAATAAATAAAAAAAAAAAAAAAAAACTCTTGTAATATTTCATCAGATATTGGGGTAATTTGTTGTGCTTACGTAAGATCGTTTTACATTTTGTTGTTTGGCTCCAGAAGGAAAAGCAGGATCTGTATGACTCGTCACCTCCCTTTTGGAATTAGATTGATGTGTTTTGTTAATCACATAGAGGAAATTAAGGAAATGAAGATATTAGATTTTTGCAGTTCCAGTAATAAATCTTAAGTTTTAGCTTTGACAAAAGTCCGTGCTGTCTTGAGTTGTTATAATCTGATATGTTGATATGAACCACTCCTTAATTCACCTGTGTTGTTGGTGTTTCAGCACGTCAGCACGTCTCAGCATTCACATGCAATTTCAATTAGGAAACTAATTTCAAATTCCTACCTGATAAGAGACTCCAGGATGAGGGGCGAAGGGCCTTTTTGAAACTCCAGCTCTTTATAATGCAAAGCTTTGGCGTAGGCGCGGCATTTGGCAGCTCTCTCACCAAGCAGCACAATGCCATTGTCATCTCTCAATGGCAAAGGGCCCTGGAAAGCAGAACAAATTATGCCAAAACAAGCAACCAAGTCCAACAAGGAAGGTGCTCTACATCTCCTCAATCCTATATTTGACAAGCTATTTCACCAAGGATAGCACAGTTTAACATAGCTCACAGGCTAGCAAGGTTAGCGCACAGGTGGCTGATATGAGTCTTCTCTTATCTCAGCATTGGTTAACGGTGTTTATATTTGTTGGACTGACTCTTTTTACAGTATATTGTATTGTATTGTACTGTATTTCCTTCATACAAAATCCTAATGAACTATGCCTTAAATAAAATAAAATTAGCCACTTAATTTGATTTTAATGACTACTCTTTTGCAGCTAAAGGCTTATGTACATAAACAAACTATTTTAAATGTTATCTATATTTTTTTTTGTAACAACAGTGTCATAATAAAACTAAACTAGAGCTGCGAGCAGCTATAAAGGGCCATCGCAACCTGGGCCACGTTGGGGTATTTGCATGTCGGGGTACTGGCATGTTAGGGTACTGTTTAATAGGAAACAGTCTAAATTGTAAATGTTTTTGACATGCTTTGTGTTTGCAAAGTTTCATGGAAGGCCAAAAATGACGCACAATTAAATAAAATCAAAATAGATTGGCACATGGCTATAGAATAATTTTTGGAGGTATTAGGCTGAGAGGTATGCCTCCCAATATTCACACATCTCGCTGAACCATATAATCGGATATACTTCATAAAAATATCTCGACGGCGCTATTGAGCCATTTATTACAAATTGCACAACAAATTATAAAATATTCATGTTCATGAGAGATCTGATCTGTGTGCAACATTTTGTGAGTTTTTGCCCATGTTTAGACTCTCTCAAAAAAAAATTATTTGCAAACAATGCATCGCTACAGCAAAGGCCTGTGACAAAATAAAAAAATTCTATAACTTTTCATCTTAAATATCTTAAGATGAAACATGCCAAAGAATGAAGACGATGTGATAAGTTTTGCAGAAAATATGACCCCTATAAAAGGCCCCAAAAAGTGGCTACAAATACCAAAGTAAATCAAAATGTCAGACTTCCTGTTTGATTTAGCATATGGTTCCAAGAGACTTTTTTTTGTACATCGTGGGCTCTTATGTATGCCTCCAAATTATCATAGCTCTAGGTGAAACGTACAACCGGGGATGCTTCGTTAAAGAGGAGGGTTTTTTTTTAGCACAAAATGTGATGTCCCCTGGGGGACTTCACATTTGGGTTTAGTACATGGCACCAAGAGACTTTTTTGTACATCGTGGGCTGTTACATATGTCTACAAATTTTCGTAGCTCTAGGTGAAACGTACAGCCGGGTATGCTTTGTTAAAGAGGAGTTTTTTAGCTCAAAATGTGATGCCCGGCCCCTGGGGGACTTCCTGTTGGGTTTAGCACAGGGCACCAAGAGACATTTTTGTACAACTTGGCTGTTACATATGTCTACAAATTTTCGTAGCTCTAGCTGCTTCGTACAAATGGGAATGCTTCTTTAAGGATATTTTTTTTCCTTTGCAAACAAGTGCATGCCACGACAACAGCGTGCGACGAAATAAAAAGCTTTCAATAACTTTTCATCTTCAACATCTTAAGATGAATCACAAAAAGTTTGAAGATGATCGGATAAACACTGTAGGAGGAGTTCGTTAAAATAAGACCCCAATGAAATGGCCAAAAAAATGGCAACACGTTCCAAAATAAATCAAAATGGTGGACTTCCTTTTAGGTTTAGCATATGGTTCAAAAAGAGTTTTTTGTAGGTCATAGCCTGTTACATATGTGTACCAATTTTCGTAGCTCTAGATTAAACGTACAACCGGCAATGCTTCATGAAGTAAGAATTTTTAAACTCTAAATTTGATGCGCCGCCGCCGTCATATAGTATATCAAAAACTTTAGATTTTTTACAATGATGTTGTCCCAGGTGTTGAGATGGTACATCCCAAGTTTGAAGTCAATCGGGTTAACCGTGTAGGAGAAGCGGGCAAAAGTATGACCCCTGTAAATGTGCAAAAATTGGCAAAAATTGGACATTTAAATTCTCATACCTCACTTTCTGTCTATTTTAGGGTACACACTTCAAAGAGGTTTTTGTTCATTGGGATTAGATAAACTCTGTAGGAGGAGTTCGTTAAAATATGACCCCTAAAAAAGGCCACAAAAAATGGCTACAAATTCCAACGTAAATCAAAATGGTGGACTTCCTGTTTGGTTTAGCATATGGCTCCAAGAGACTTTTTTGTACATCCTGAGCTCTTATGTTTGCCTGCATATTATCATAGCTCTAGGTGAAACGTACAACCGGGAATGCTTTGTTAAAGAGGAGTTTTTTAGCTCAAAATGTGATGCCCGGCCGGCCCCTGGGGGACTTCCTGTTGGGTTTAGCACTTGACACCAAGAGACTTTTTTTAACATCGTGGGCTGTTACATATGTCTACAAATTTTCGTAGCTCTAGCTGCTTCGTACAACTGGGAATGCTTCTTTAAGAAGGATTTTTTTTCCTTTGCAAACAGTGCATACCACGACAACAGCGTGCGACGAAATAAAAAGCTTTCAATAACTTTTCATCTTCAACATCTTAAGATGAAACACACCAACTTTGAAGATGATCGGATAAACTCTGTAGGAGGAGTTCGTTAAAATATGACCCCTATGAAATGGCCAAAAAAATGGCAACACGTTCCAAAGTAAATCAAAATGGCGGACTTCCTGTTAGGTTAAACATATGGTTCAAAAAGAGTTTTTTGTACCTTGAGAGCTGTTACATATGTCTTCAAATTTTGGTAACTCTAGGTGAAACGTACAGCCGGGAATGCTTCATTTAAGTAAGAATTTTCAAACGCAAAATTTGATACCCCGCCTCTGGCGGACTCCCTGTTAGGTTTAGCATATGGCACCAACAGGCTTTTTTGTAGGTCATAGTCTGTTACATATGTGTACCAATTTCCGTAGCTCTAGGTTAAACGTACAACCGGCAATACTACGTTTAGTAAGAGTTTTGAAACTCTAAATTTGATGCCTCACCCCCGTCATATAGTACGTCAAAAAGTTTTGATTTTTTTACCATGATGTTGTCCCAGGTGTTGAGATGGTACAGCCCAAGTTTGAAGTCAATCGGGTTAACCGTGTAGGAGAAGTGGGCAAAAGAATGACCTCTGTATATGTACAAAAATGGGCTAAAATTGGACATTTAAATACTCATACCTCACTTCCTGTCTATTTTAGGGTACACATATCAAAGAGGTTTTTGTTCATCTGGATGTGCTACAGGTGCCCCACAATTTTCGTTGCCATAGGACAATCGTAGCGGGACAGGGATCCGTTAAACCTATGTAGGTGGCGCTGCGGAGCCATTTTTCTGTTATCACGTATGGCGACTTTAAAATATCAAATTTTTCGCCAGGCCTGACGTCTGTGTAAAGTTTGGTGAGTTTTCGTTCACGTTTAGTGTCTCAAAAATGTGATTGTTTGCGGAAAAGAATAATAACAAAGAAAAAGAATAATAGAATTCCTTGAAAAACAATAGGGCCTCGCAACGGCACCGCCGCCGCCGCTGCTCGGGCCCTAATAAGAAGAATTCCTACAAAAACAATAGGACCTCGCAGCGGCACCGCCGCTGCCGCTGCTCGTGCCCTAATAATAATAATAATTCCTACAAAAACAATAGGGCCCCGCAGCGGCACCGCCGCTGCCGCTGCTCGGGCCCTAATAATATTCAGTGAGAGGTAGGGGTGTGAATTGCCTAGTACCTGATGATTCGATTCGTATCACGATTCACAGGTCACGATTTGATACCGATTAATCCCGATCCGAATTTATAAGTCGATTGTTGCGATTTTTTTCATTCAAATTTAGAAAATACTAATCAGTAAGCTTGTAGAGTGTAAGATTTATGTGAAAATGTATTATTTATTTATCTGAAATTTCAGTCTTATGTTGTAATCTGTTTCATGTTTCAACAGCATTAAAATAAAATATTAAGGCTTAATGTTCCGTTCATATAACATTCTTCCATGCTCAAGGTGTGAATCCTAACCCGAAGTCAGACGTTTTTTTGAATATTTTTTAACAAAAAAAAAAAAAAAAAAAAAAAAGGCAATGATGATAAGACGTTGAATCGGTAAGACTACCGAGAAAAAAAAAGAAAAAAAAAATCTTTTTTTTTTTTTTTTATCGATTCGAGAATCGCGCGATGTAGATCGATTTTTTTTAACACCCCTAGTGAGAGGGTTTTACAATTTAGCTATTTTAAAATTCAGAGGACCATTTCAAACAGCATATTTATGGACAAATATCTGGGATTTCACAAAAAAAAAAAAAAATGGATCTGTCCAACCTCACTTTTTAATTACACGGGACGTTTGGTGGTTTACTGCTCAATGCCGACCTTGTCACTGTGCTCCATGAACTCTGCCAGGTTAAGTAGTGTCTGCGTGACTTCTGCGATGTCCTGTGATGTGAGAGCTAACTCGATGCTGCGGATGAGCTCATCCTGTTGGTCTTCACTTAGCTCGGACCAACAGGATAGGAAAGCCGCATTGAAAAGATCCCTATGGGCAGAGATATGCAAATGTTAAAAACATGTACACTTGGAGTTGTTGGTGAGGACACAGTCTTTCAACTACCTTACACTAATTAACCAAGTGCAATCTGCTTCAAATTTACGGTCTTATGGTCACATCTGGAAACTACTAGTGTTTGCAACCAGTACAGAGATCCACAACAACACTCACTCTGTTATTTTTTCATTTTTTTGCTATCCTCAGCGGTAGCTATTCAATTGTGTTTTCCCGTCTTGTGGGACAAATAAAGGCCCATTAAATGTATTTTCTTACAGAAGTAACAGAGTTTAATGGGTCAGATAAACTATATGGATTTCACCCTTCAGCCTTAATCTTAACTCTTCTGTTGGCTACAAAGTCAATGGCCAGGTGTCCTAATACTCTAGTCTGTGTATGACTAATACTGATGTGGTGGTGTACCTGGCCAGTGGGATGTAGGTTTGAGCCAACGACCAACACGATCGCAGCGCCGGGGAGGAAGACTCCTTCAGGAGGACGACACTTAAGCGTCTCAACCACTCCAGCCAGTCATCTTTGGAAACCTTTCTAGCAGCGCCCCAGGCCTGTGAGCAACAGATCGTTTTCGAAAGGCTTTGAGAACTACGTGGGAGCAGTCTGTTGGATGGTCACCGTGTACGCATATATTTCTGTCTTGAAACATCATTTTAAAACCCTAACTCAGCAACTGCTTTCAATGAAATTAGGTGTGGATGCTGCACTGACAGGAATTGAATTGCTGGTCAGTTTGTCAGAAAAAGTATGCAAATAGTACATAACTTATTTTACACAAAACTTTGTGGAGGGAATAAGATCACTGGTATTGCCCACAGTATCATGGAACACATAGAGCACCTCCTGGCCATTCCTAATGTCTTACAATTATTGACATCATCCCCTACGAAAGAAGTAGCCAACTAACAAATAAACAGAATGGCAAGTACCAGACACAAACTAGTGCTTCATACTATTTTAAAATCTTTGTTAAAAATTCGGCACTCCGAGTACAGTTTATCAGTGTGAAGAATCAGATCTATGGAAGATAGTGGATATGCCTTCTATAATTGTCAACTATTTTGAGATCTGTCTGTACAAAAACCTTGTTAGTAGAAACGATCCCTGCTTCTCTTGAGTACAGTACAGGGTGTTTTATAAGTCTGTGTCATTTTACATTACCTGTAACCTTATATCTCAAATACTGTTGAAGGTATGAAAACTGAAAAGCTACTATTGAGAAGGTTTTGTAGCAAAAATTGGAACACAAGGAACACCTTTCAAGATAAACCAGTTTTATCTTACTATCCTTGCCAATTCTTAAGATATTGTATATGTTTTGTAAACTGGCATAGACCTGAAATACATTGTATTATACTCTAAGCTGTGACAGAGATATCTACAACTATGTTGCATTATTTCTTGCGCCTTGGTAGAGGTCTGCGCACTGCGGCGTTGTTACTCTTCTTTTATATCAAGGCATTCAGTTACCCATTGCATAACTGCACTCATTAGACTTACCCACAGCCTTTAGTGTCCCCCCACCCCTTTAATTTGTCACTGACTGTTCTTAAGTCCCCACCTTAAGTGAACTAAAATGCCTTGCACGCAAGACTTTGGTTGCTTTACTTCAACTAATCAATATGCAAACAAAGTCAAATACAGTTTTGTTAATTTTTCTCCTTCTGACCTTCTGAAGTGCTGTTGTGCTGACATGAAGTTTTTTCATTGGTCCTGCTTCCACTGGTCCACTGACCAATGTATCACCTTGGTTAGCTCGTAGATGGCGGTGCTGAAAGATTAGAGGATTCTCTTCCTCCTCTGCCAGAGTATAGCCCTGTAGGACCACACGCGAAAAATAAATAATAATTAAAAAATAAATAAATAAATAAATAAAAAGGCCACACGCAGTCACACAGACTAACTGTTGAATTTGGCTGACCAAAAAAAGATGTTTGTGAATTAACAAGTGCAAATCTACTCTGGGAAATAACTAATTATTTGCTTATGTTACATATCAATGTAAAAGGTTTTGCTTGGTCTTGTTGATCTTGTTTTCCTCGCTAGTGTGGCACTACTACCGTATTTTCACAACTATAAGGCGCACCTAAAAGCCTTTGATTTTTTTCAAAAGCTGACCATGCGCCTTATAATCCCGTGCGCCTTATATATGGAACAATATTGAGCCGCAACATGTCTCGCTGCCAAAGACGCTATTGGTGACGCGCATGCGCAGAAGATCCCGCCATCTTGGATCGCTAACTACGGCAACCCCACTAGAACAAATACCTTTATATGCCTGCGTGATCTTGTGCATTCGTAAAAACATCATTGGAAAAAAATCTTACAGTCTTGATGCATTAAAAAGAAACTATTTTAATTCTACAGGTTTTAAAGACGAACGTTTTACTTTTGACCCCATTACATTCCTAGTGTCTTCATTGTTATAATTTACATTTAGTCTGCAGTATTTTTATTGTCTTTAGAACAATATTTAAAATATGTCATTCATTGAAGGTGCGCCTTATAATGCGGTGCGCCTTATAGTCGAGAAAATACGGTACATTAAAGGGCTAACTGTTCATAGTTTAACTATTTGATCACATAAATTTTGTTAAAAGGTGTATTTTCCATGGCTTTAATAGAGTTTTTCCAGTACTTGTACTTCAAAAAAAGGAGAGGACTCACCTTAACAATGCGACATATGAGTATGTCATAGCGTTGGTGGTTGATCCGGTGCTTCAGCATCACTTTATTTACCATGGGGATGAAGATCTGGTACTGTAGATGGGAGGATGGTGAATTAGAGTAAATAAAAGGGTTTATGTGTGCTTAATTATATCCTGAATTTTGTTTACCCTAAAATCCTTTTTTCTAAAAGCCAAATAAATTTGGATCAAACTACTTCAGGGCCTTTGATCAAAAGCTCCCTTTCACATGTTGCCAGACGTGGCTACATGAGGAATGCTAACGATAGTGTTGATGAATGAGGAGGGATAAGGCCTGGGAGGAGACCAACTAAATGTGACCTTATCCACGCTCATAAACAAAACCCCCCACTGACAAACAGACCATGACATAAGCAGTCTAACGGGAAGTAATAAAGAACAGGGGGTGTAGGGAAATACCGTTCAAATGCAGCCGACAGTGGCAAGGAGGGAAGTGTTCTACTGAATAATCGCTCCATCTGGGAGCCCCACAGAGAGCAAACAGCTACCTTCTTGCCCAGCTGGAACACGAGTGAGGAGAGGGTGTCCATGGACGTAGCACGCAATTCGGGTGTACTGTCAAGCGTCCGGACGATGGGGTGGATAATGCGAGAAGCGTAGTCTGTGAAGTCCAGGGATTCTGTCAGCCTGTCCAGAGTCTCCAAGGCAACCCTGAGTCACAGAGAAGCAAATTAAATAATAATACAGCAATAATAATAATAATACACTTTAAAACTATTTTAAAAATTGTTGGCATTTTTTACAGGTTAAAAAAAAGCTTCCTCAAAAATGTTTTTTGCAAAAATAGTTGGATGTGTCTTACAACCTGCAGTCTTCATGACTACATTTTGTTTATCAGTTGCAAAAGAACATTAATAATAATTCCTGTTATATAATAATTATTAGGATTAGTAATACATAAATAATAATTACTATTACTAGTCCAATAAGTATTATAGACCAACATGTTGTTATGTAAATAAAGATTGAATGAGCTTGACTGAAATAGTATTTTCAGGATAATACAACACTACATCCACAAATGTGTGGTACAGACTTGCGGGACTGCAGGGGCACATCGGGCGCATCAAACAGCTTGACAATGGGGGGCAGCAACAGGTGGAGGTAGTCGTCGAGGTTGGCACCAAACAGCTGGATAGCATTTAGCAGCTGCAGATGAAAGCACACAACTCAGCACAAACATCTTAATAGGCCTCTTTTGGAGACACCATTCACTTATGATAACAAGCTGACAGGAGATATGTAAGCTAATTTGAAATATGCTGCTGATTTATTCATTTCTGTGGCTAGTGGAATATGTGTCATGATGGATGCAAGTCATGGATGGACAAACAGAAGACAACATTGTATGTGTTGGAGTGCTGGTGTGGATGGGTGAGCAATCGGTTAATTCGATTAAGTCAACCACAAAAAAAATGGTCGACACAAAAACTCGAAACTATAATTAAAATAACCATGTTAAAAAAATATTTTCACTGCCCGCAAAAGTGTTTGGCCACTTTCGTGTTTATTGCATGGACATTTGTTGCAGACAGGCGCAATCAGTCAATGGTTTCATCATTGCTATGGAGGAATACACAAAAAGAAAAGAAAAAAAACGTAAACGATGGAATAATTGATAGAATAATCGATTCAAAAAAAAGATTCATTTTCAACAGTCCTAAAGTGCTAATATGATGTTACCTCTAGTCACTAAATCATATAATAATAAAGTCAGCACCCCTGTTTAATGTGCACATGGCGCGACAGCAAGAAGCCGAGGTGTAGATGTGCAAGTGTATATGTGTATGCTGAGAGATGGCTGTTGTGATAGAATGAACAGTTCCTTGGTATGATGGAAGTATGTTTTTGTTTTCCTCTCCTTTGGATTAGTGTTAACCGGAGTCCCACTTGCCTAAATTCTGTGCAACCCCCAATCCTCTAGAGCCAAATCCAGACCCAGATCTGATTCATAGATGACCCAGACTATAGACTGCTATTATCTAATACTAAAGCCTCAGCAACTACCCTGTAGCGGGGGCAAATGCACTGCATGTGACTCTTTAGCATATGATAAAGTCATTGCGGCCTTTATCCGGGACTATGATTTCGGGTTTCAAGGAAATAAACACTAGAAGCACCTAAAACAGGGGTCAGTGGTTGTTGCAGGTCTACAGTATATTGTCTCTTTTGCCAACAACATTAATGGTTTAGCCCTGAATGAGCTTGATGGGCTAATAGAAATCAGAACTGTGACGTCAACTACATTAAAACCTTCAAATTGTAATACCCCAAAGCTACACTGGGGAATTTGATTATTATTATTTTTTTTTAATTAAAACTATGCATCTAAATTCACACAAACAATGGCCGTTTGAACCACTATTATGCATGATATTACAAGATAATCATCAAAGAATAGATTCACTTTTTATTTGGACTTTTTCTTTTTCTTTTTTGTTACTCAATAAGACGACCAGCCTGAACAATGTGTATTAAAAGTAAAACGTGTGACAAGAAGAATGTATGCCAGAAGTTACATGACGCAACCAGACTACATACAGAGGGTTCAGACAGCACCTGTGTTTTCACTTCATATCCAAGTTAGGTATACTGTTTTATTGTTTCTCATAAGAATATCTCTTGCTTAAATATTTTTCCTCTTGTGTGAAATTTGAAGTTTAATTTTACTGTACACTTAATAAAGGGTTCATGTTGGTGTCAGTTCGACCCTGGAACAAATTATTGTATTTCAATCATAATCACTTTGAAACACATCAGTAGGTCGGCCAGCTTATGCGAGTAGACTGTGTTCAACATTAAAAACTGTCAATTTACTGGGTATGCAGCGTTAAAGCAGCTTGAGGGTAGTTTCCTATCCTAACAACAAGGCTGTTTTAAACTATTTCTTCACCCCAGAACAAAATGGCAAACATTCAGCTGATTGTTTCTGCCCTTTGTTACAAACAAACAAAAATGTGAACCTGTTTCAAATAAAAACCTCAACCTGAAACCAAGAGGCTAATGTTTTCACCAGCAGTCATTGTTTCAAGTAGTCAGTTTCAAACAAAGAATGTTGTTTTTGTTACGAGCTCCACACTGCACTTACCTTAATAGTAACACTGCGTCCAGTGCTGTTGTCATGCATGAAGACACGCAACATGTGCGGGATGAGCTGAGGCAGGTAAAGTTTAAACTCTCCACCAAGGGCCACCACAATCTGTTCTATCAGAAGGATGATTGTGTTCTGCATGGGATTGTTCGGTGTCCAGTACTCCTGAAAAACAACGTGTGCTTTAGTTTCCCCAGTAACAACAAGAAAATAACAATACAGTATGTTTGTTTTATTTTTTGTAAAGATATTAGCATGCCACATATTCAGACGTACATAAATTGCACGAGTATCAGATATTATTAGACTTCGCTGTCCAATTTTGACAAGTGTATGTGTGCATGTGTGTTGTTTAAAGGGGCTGTCTGCCGGTTTCACTCAGGAAAATGCCCTTTTAAATACAGGATTTAAACAAACTAACTACTTTTCAATGTATCGATATGGGCTTTTCATAACATGTGGGAGTGATTTTGTCCTAAACCCCCACACCCCCAGCCTGTATTTTGCCATTTTGTGTTTGTTTTGTAAACAGCGGGACGTTTCTGTGGAAAGACAGTGTTTACACCCCTCCAGCCAATCGCAGAGCGGGGGGTGGCGTGTCGCAAACGGGGCCGGGCGAACGTGTCAGCTGCTGATTGTTATTTTTTTTCACTCACTCACTCACTCACTCACTCACTCACTCACAGAAGCTTACATGTGTGAATGAGTGAGTGAAGAAAAAAAAAAAATCTGTGCGTGCTTTCAAACTGCCGCGGGAGTGACGTCACGCAGCTGACACGTTCGCCTGGCCCCGTTTGCGACGCACCACCCTCCTGCTCTGCAATTGGCTGGAGGGGTGTAAACACTGTCTTTCCACAGAAACGTCCCGCTGTTTACAAAACAAACACAAAATGGCAAAATGAAAAGCCCATATCTATAAATTGAAAAGTAGTTAGTTTGTTTAAATCCTGTATTTAAAAAGTGCATTTTCCTGAGTGAAACCGGCAGACAGCCTCTTTAATAAGGCATTAACTAAATGTAATGCACATTGATATCAGATATGGGCCTCTTCAAAATACCGAACTGGACAGCAAACCATCACTTACTGGTCAAAAATGTCTGAAAGTCTATGATACAATCCAAAAGATGGCACAAACCAAATGATGTTTAAGTGAAAAAACAGAGGACAACGTTGAGGGTTTCTCAAAAATATGAGTGACCTTATTAAATGTTATTTCAATTATGGAGCATCATGTGTAATTTTTTTATGTGCCATATGTAATATTCAAAGTGTGGATTCCAAAGCATTTAACCGGCTGTGGTCTAGTATTGACGATTTGTATGGATCTGAGAAAATGGGACAAAATGTATTTCTTCTGAGTCTGAGAAGCTTTCATGTGCTGGATCGAGGAAAAAAAAAAAGGTGTCACAATACTAGGTGCAGCCGGGCTTGGGGGATGGTGGGGACATTTACTTGGAAGTAAGATGACATTACAATTATGCGAGGATTATGACACCATTTTAGAAACAGTTACTAGGCATGACCACGATGTTCCTGAGAGATGGCACCTAAAGTACCATTAAGTCGTTGAGGTGTTTTTGGTGAAGCAGCCAAAGGGAAAATACTGACTTCCTGCCTTGCTTGCCTGTGGCTGCTCACTACAGAGCAAATGAGTGCACATTCTGAATGACAATTCCAGCCACCTCGTCTGGATGCAACAGTTAACCTGAAGGGGGGAAAAAAATGAATGGATTCTTTGTTTCACTCGCCTTTTATTAACTCAGTGGGACTTGAGACCCAGTAGCATCGTTCTCTCAATTATTTCGCCCTAGGATTTATCACCATTGAATAAGTGCTTTTGAAGTTGCAAGCAAATTCCAACAAAGACAGTCATATGATACTTTGTGCCTTGCCATTTAATTATGTGCCTGACAGGTGGGTTTGTGCAAGTGCAGAGAACTCTATGGATTTAGCAGTTTTTCAGCATCACGTGATAAAGGTGAGTGTCATGAGTCATTGTCTGTGTTTAAGGGTAAGAAAGAACTGGACATCGTGAGTGGAAAACATTTCTCAGAAATGTTAAGTGCGGCTACCAATGCTATGTGTCATTCAGTGTGTGATGTGTTATTCCAAAGAAATGGGAGGTGGAAAAGGCTGAGTGGAATGAATTTAATGACTACATTTGATTGAATATTTGACATGATTTTCCGGGTCCTGCTTGAGTGATATTTTGTGCACTAAATTGTCCATGGTGTGCTCTCCTAGGTGTCGAAGGGGCCAGACGTCATTTATAGACGTCCTGATCAAGTTAAAAAATATTCAAGTAGAGAGCACAACCTCCACCTCGAAGGTTTACAGCTGTTTGAGTAAAGAGATAGACTTGGTCATCCCTGTTTGAAGTTTGGGGGTCAGGGAATACAAGTATTTGCCTCGTTAAAAAAAACAAAAAAACTGTTGTGTATTTCATTATGACACAAAGCATCCAATTCACAAAACCCTTTGAAAAAGTAAAATTATAGTAAAGTAAAGCAGCCTCGCATACCTTTAAGACTGAAATTGTTACAATGAAAATAATGGAATGCATCTCAGAAGGTATTTTTGCTCTATGCTACTATGAAAAGATTTTTTTCACAGTCGAGCCAGATGAGTAATCAATAAACATGTTCCAAATGAGAGAATTTCCAAAAACATCTGCAACCGGTGCTGGTTCTTTGCTCTAAGCTTCTCTCGGGGTCTTCTCCCATTGCTCATCTCATCCGTGACATATTAAATCATTGGAATATCCTCAGTGATCAGGAAAAGGGGGACCGTAATTAGAAGGATGGAAAGTAAACATAATTACTCACTCTGATGAGGGTGAATATGTCATCCATGTAGGGGCGGATGTGGATCTTCACAAAGCAGACGACCATTCCCATCTGCTGAAAAAGGAACTGGAGAAACACAGGACGAAAGAGAGTAAGACCACACTGGCTGTGTGAATACTGGTACTATTAACTAGAAGGAAGTTGATATCATAGCATAGCCCATCTGTAGTGCTACCTACCTCTCGTATACTGGCATCACAGACGCGAATCACATTGAGAAAAGTGGGCATGACCTGCGGTAGGAACTGGACGCACTTGAGGCCCAGAGACTTGAAAATGAAGGTAACAGCCTGAACCACCATGGTGTGGTGGTTTGACAGCGATGGATCTCTCAAGATGCGCATCAGAGTAACAATCGCCACGGCAGGGTAAAACTCATCCAGGGGCAGGTTTCCCATATTGACCAGCATCTCACTGGTGCTGTAGTCAGCTGGGATCAAAAGAAAACTACAGTCATCAACAGGATATGATGGAAATACCAGTGACCAGAACATAACATCATTGACAGTTGAAAAATGCCGCGAACCTTCCATTGTGGAGAGCAAATTGAATTGGAACTGATTCCACACAAAGCCCTATAGTTCTGCTAATGGATACAGTAATAATAAAATGTTTTGAGTGTGGATACCAGTAAATTGTGGGCACCTAAAATACATGAGTACAAACAAAAATCCACTCTTGAGGGCAATTTTTGAGGGTGTGCATAATATTGGAGTGCTTGTTTTTCAATAATGTTGCCTTTATAATAAGTTATTACCTTGACACACCACAAGTTTTTAAGTTCAAATGACAGCCGTTGGTTGACTATCCAACCCTGTGTCCTAAGTATGTTTGTGTAGTTTGTTCCACAGCCTGGTGATGCTTGTAGTGTTAGTGTGTCCATTTAGATGTGAAGAACTAGACAGACATTAGTTACTAGATAGATGTCAGACTGAGCTTCTGCAAGACCGCTCAACATCCTGAAGACTCAAGACTGTAGACAGGTCAGACTGTCAAATAGGCCTGCAGACTCAAGGGAAAAGTGTTGCTCTTGTGACCAACAACTTGTCTGTAGAAGACAGATAATGGTCTGTTTATTTAGTCCAAAAATAAGTAATCAGTGTGGTTAAATGAAGTAACAGAACTGATGGAAGATATTTTGCAATTTTGAGCCATAGCAAAAAAAAAAAAAGAAAGACAATCACATAGATGGGCAGAACCAATGAAAAACGTGATGAGCAAAATTGGTGCCCTAAGAACCCACACTCCACAAAATTACCATAATAAATCTGCCAACACATAAAACCTGATCCTTCAGGTCTGGCTAAACTCCATTCAGTTCAAGAAAGATCTGGTAAGACTATTAGCATATTATACTATAAGTCAAGAAACAAGCTGGATTGCAGGCGGAGGTTTTCTATAATATGCATAGTTACATGTAGATTCAGTGTCAACATCTATCCCATCTATTTAACTATCGATCCATCATTTGTATGTCCAATTCGTAAGCACTTTTTGTAGACTTAAAGCCTTAAAAGTCTGTCTAAATGTCAGTGATAATACTATTAGACTACATTTGTATAGTGATTTATTTAAATTTTCACCCTATACATATATATATATATATATATATATATATATATATATATATATATATATATATATATATATATATATATATGAATGTATTGAAATATTAAGGTCAATTCCCTATTTTTATTTTTTTTTTTTGTATACTGAAGACATTTGGGTTTCAGATCAAAAGATTAATATGAGGGGGGGAAAAAAAGTTCAGAATTCCAGCTTTTATTTCATTGTATTTACATCTAGATGTGTTAAACAACTCAGCACAGACAGAGCACCTTTTTGTTTGAAACCATGAATTTTTAGAGTGAGCAAAATTATTGGAACAAACTTATCAAAAAAAACTTAAAGTGAATAAATAACATTTAATATTTAGTGGCATTATCTTTACTTGCACTAATTGCATTAAGCCTGCAACAAATTGATTTCACCAGACTGTTGCATTCTTTATTTGAAATGCTTTTCCAGACCTTTACTGCAGCCTTTTTCAGTTCTTGTATGTTTCTGAGGGTTTCTTTCCTTCAGTTTCCTCTTCAGGAGGTAAAATATATGCTCTATTGGGTTAAGGTCCGGTGATTGGTGTGACTAGTCAAAGACTTTCCACTTCTTCCCCATGTTCTTTGTTGTGTTGGTAGTGGGTTTTAGATTGGTTTGTATTCAACCTTGTAGAAGGTCGCATTATTTCCGATATTATTAAGGAAATGTATCAATTACTCTGTTCTTCTACAAGCACCACAAATAAGAAGCTCTTTTTACTCTTCCAAAGTTCACCTATACACACGTGGACATGTGGAGAGCCTTGTAAAGACACAGGTCAAATGAACAACACATCACATCTTTCAACGAAGACCATGTGCTTGAAATGTTCCATCACACCGTCAAAACTAAAGAACCATTTTGAAAGACCATCACACCGTCAAAACTAAAGAACCATTTTCAAAGAGAAAGGTTCAGATGCTCTCACCATCTTTTAAATGGCACATTTTGTCAACCCAAAAAGCAAAAGGGGCAGATGAAGTCAATCCTAACCCCTTTAAAAGATTTCATTTGGCATATTGAATGGCTTTCTAATCCCTACAAAATGTTTTATTTTACATATTGAATACCTTCGTTGAACTGCTTTTACACGCATTTTCTAATTGTTAACTGCTTTTAAAGTGTTCATAAAGCAAATACACTGTATTCTCCATTTTCCTCACAGAAATATATATTTTCTAATGCAAATCCATTCCAAACAATCTATCTCCATACGTAAACAATGATCAGACAGAAATTTTAGGAAAGGTCCATGATGTGGGTGTACAGAGCAAACTTTCCAGCTGCTGGGAATTTAATATCACTACTTGTTTTGTTTTTCTTCCAAGACAAAAAAAAAAAAAAAGTGTTTAACTAATCAATATTCATAGCACAATAAAAAGTGCTGCCTACGCAGAGATTAGTCACAGTGTTTATAGGCATACCTGAATCCTGACTGGACTTGGATTCAGAGAGGCTGACTGCAGAGGCGTCTCGTGACTGGTCGATCATGCCAATGTTCACCTTGTGCTTGTATGGGTCCAGAGCTCCAAGCAGACCTAGAACACGGATGGCCTGGGGGAACATACACCATGACAGTAAGTCATCTTCTAAGTGGTGGAAATCTGCAATTATTCATGAATATTTTCTTAAAACAGACAAGCCCCATGAGCAATCACAGAGCACGGACTCTCGCCAAGGTTATTAAAGGATACTGGCAACTTTAATGTTTTCAGCATTTATTCCCTTGTAACTGGAAATGTAGGATCATAAATGATAACGTCACCTTTTTTTAGCTACTAACTCACATTGCAAGTCATGATGCCCAATTTAGATTTTTTTCAGTCACTCAATCAAAATAAAACACGCTTTGTAATGTGAATGGAACGCGTGTTAGAAATGACACACCTAAGCAAGGGGCACGGTGTTGAATGACACGCACAAAAAAAAAAAATTACGCCACATGGCATAGTGTTTATGTAAGGAAATATGGTACCGCGTGTAGTGGCTCATTTCAGAATGACAGAAGTGAAGTGAGAGGAGGTAGACATATTTTGGGTGAAATAAGACAATGCTCCTTGAACTCCTCATTTCAGGGAGACATCTACTAAAGATGACATCATGTCATTGTCACGTGTAACAAATTGAACCGGTGCATAGATTAATTGCTACTATCACCACGAACATCCACTTTATGTTTCATATGGGATTAAAATAAATGTAATGTAAAAGTAACACTAACAACTTTACAGATGCAAGGTCGATTGGGAGTAGTTTTCCAAGCACTCTCCTCTTGTTTTCTATACAGTCATACTATTATTTGTATGTATTAATTTACTTTGTAATTTTTTTTCCCCCAAATCACATAAATTCCGATCAATTTGTGTGACTGTTATACTCTGCCAATAATGACCCGAGTCTCTCATTACGTAACAGGTAGCAAAACAAACAATTACCAATTACATCATTGCACAAACGTTGCAGGTCTCGATGGAAAAGTAGGACGTAACTTGGAGTGCTTGTATTCATCTGATGATGACTCAATGGTTGAAATCCAAACAGGTAAATCTTAATTTGTTAAGCATCTGTGAGCAGCTAGGCCTCATTACAAGTCACTGAACTCCTGAAGCATGCTTATGTTGCTACTAAGCAAAATGTAAGAAACAAGGACAGAGGCATCCATGTGCATACCTCTCTCCTGATGCCCTGATTCTGTTCTGTCTTCAGGAAGTTAAGCAACACCTCTAGCAGGGAAGGGTATTTTCGGTAGGGCTCCACCACATACCCTGTGCTGGCCACCTGTTGGCCCAAAGTCCACAACGCCACCTGGTGGAAAGTCAGAAGCAGATTTAATAGATGTACTGTACTAAAATAAAAAGAGCATTTGGCATATTACTTTTTTCACAAAATGCTAATTTGTCATTTGTATTGCATTAAAAGTTACTTGTATAACAACTTTCTACATATAACTGACATTTAACTATGCTAAAATGTTACTGCAAATGTTACCTACCAGTACTGACACTAGAAATGGTTAATTCATGCAAATGCAAAAAAAAAAAAAAAAAAAAAAAGTCAAATAACCTCATGGAACAGATTGGGACTGATTTTCAGTGGTTCACTATTCATTTTGTTTAGTTTTTAGTTCTATACATACTAACTCAAACACTGTTTTAGCTTCAGCATACAATTGTTTTTTTGTTTGTTTGGTTTTTACAGGAAAAATGTTGCTCTTCTGTGCTTACTAAAAGACAATGATAATGACAGTACTTTTATGAGAAAAAATGTTGCTCTTCCGTGCTTAACAAAAGAGAAATATAATGGTAGCACTTTTAATGTGTTCACATACCTGTCGTTTGGCTAATGAGGATGAGTCTTGCAACATGTCCATGATAATAGGAAACAGCTCATCCATCCACTTCCTCATCTCCAGACCGCTCACCTGCACAAGAGAGCACAGAGCATATATGACATTTCTTTCCCAATAGTGTCCTTTCAAATTCATTTTAAAGAATCATTTTTGCAAATTGGGCTGTACACATTTTCCTCATTTGACACTGTCTTCTTTGTGACAAATCAGTCACTCTTACAGTATGCTCGTTTGCATAAAACAAAGAAAGCATTTGCAACATATTGTTTATGTATTCTCCAGCAATGACTTCTAAAAATTCACTTTTGTCATTCAAAAAGATAGTAAGTACTTATCTTATTTTCTACATTGTATTAATCTTACTTTGGACAGCATGCAAGTTAAAATGCTATTTTATGATCATGCTTTTTTTTCCCAGTTTGGTTTGGTTCCAGTTGACTCCTTCTGCTGCCTCCTAAGAAGAATCGTTCGTGACTTGGACAGAGTGCATCAACTCTTACTTGAGCCAACTCGCCAATGGTGGCTAGGACACTGATAACCACTCCAGGATTAGGGTCTGGGTCTTTCAATTTGAGGATTAGAGCCTGAAGAAAGCAGAGGGGATTTTTAGTGACAAAGAGTATGGTATTAGCAATTGCCGATTTCAGAAGTCTGTTTATTAAATTTATAGCCATATGCACATTCGCAATGGCACATTAGCACAATTGTACCTTGAGGATAGGCTCCATGTAGGGCCGTATGAGGCGGGGTGCATTAGACACCAGATGACCGAGCATACGGGCACTCTGCTCTTTGTTACGGCCAACACCACTGTGCTCTAGCTCGGTTAAGATCTGCAACACAAAATCAGTAACACAATTGTTATCTTTGTTTTTAATCATTAAAAATCAGTGTAATGCAATCTGGGCATCTTGTGTAAGTTTTTTATTTTTTATTTTATTTTAACGTGTGAAATGTGTTTATTGATTTGAGAATTTGTCCTAGGAGAAGGATTATATTTCAGGACCATAATTTGAGTAACATTTTTTCCTTCTCCTAGTTATATACTGGTCGGTGCATGCTTCATCTTTGTACATCATGTAGATTTCTAACAGGATTGTATAAATTTTATTTATTTTTTTAAATACATATTTGTTATGGCTTCTATATGATTAGATTTTTGCACTCTGCTACTGTGGGTTAAGACTTTCTTGCACTAAAGCAGGGGTGTCCAAACTTTTTCATGTGAGGGCCACATACAGAAAATCAGAAGGACGCAAGGGCCGCATCATGTTATGAAGAGAAATTGTGTTTAATACTTAACAATTGCACAAATAATTTCTTTGTGTTTTTGTATATTTAGAAAAATGCTACAGTATATAAACCAATTTATTTGTAATATGGCAGTAGGGTTATTATAGTTTTGTAATTTTTCATTTTAGTTAGTTTTTATTAGTTTTCAGGGTGGTTCTGTTAGTTTTGATTAGTTTGAGTTCTTTAATAAATGCTTAGCTTTAGTTTAGCTTTAGTTAGTTTCAGTAGTAGTATTAGTTTTGTTTTATTTTTTTAAATAATGTGTATTACTTGTGCGCAATATTTAAAACAACACCAAGGGAGCGACGTCATCTGAAGGTGCTTTTCAATTTCCTGCTGCTAGATGATGTCACTTCTGTGTGACATCCCTTCAAACGTCATTATTCCGGTTTATATTAAAATAAATCTACTTAAAAAAAAAAAAAAAAAATCACACCAAAGACTAAAACGAAGGATATTTTATTTGAACTGAGTCAAATGCCATTTTAGCACATGTCGCGGGCCACTGAAAAATGGATGGCGGGCCGCAAATGGCCCCCGGGCCGTAGTTTGGACACTTCTGCACTAAAGCTTTGACACCCAAATTGCCTCCATGCAATATTTGTTACATTTACATTTACTGCCCTATAAAGATGCTCAATAGACTCAACACATCAACTGATAATGAAAATTATGAAGTTGATATGCATGTCATTTAACAATATTTATAGGACTGATATAAAGTGTATGTAACACTGAAAGGTAGGAGATTAGAAGAATCACTTTTTTTTTCATTCAGTGCCAATCTCTCAGCATTCGCACAATTTTTCTCATCAACGCCTACAACCTGAATGAGCATTTTGCGTAAGAAGGGCATGACGAAAGCTGGGTTCATGCTGCTGAGACGTCCGATTGTGCATATCGCCAGTTCTCTGATCTCAAACACTTCATCATTCAGGGCCACAAACAGCGCCTGCAGGTTCTCCGCCTGGGCAAGGTGTGCATCAAATCGCTCGTCCAGAGATGCCAGCACACAATACCGTATGTCTGGATCTGAAGAAGGATGGAGACAAATGTTAGAGAGGGTATTCTGATCATGGTCATCCCTTGTGGAAGTCTGTCAGAAGTTACCTGGGTCTGTAATGCCAACCACTAGAAGTTTACTCAGCACATCTGCAACAACCTGTACAGCAGTCTGGCTCACAACATGTCCGCTGATGGGGTGTATGGACGGGGTGAGGAGACGGGAGCAGGTGCGAGCTGCCTCCATTCGGATCTCCTTGTGCTCACTGTTTAAGAAGTGGTCGGCACAGTGTCGCACAAACTGAGTGAGCGAGTGTCCTGATGAAAGATCACAGTGCATTATTTATCGAGTAAACCTCTTTTGTTCACCAAATACATCAATTCCGCCCATTTTGTTTGTGAAAAGAAATGCATGAAACAAAACAGTGACTTTTATGTTATTGTTTTTTTGATACCCCTAACATATGAACAGTGGTTTCCTTCTCGAGAACACCAAAAACAACATTTAGGAATGGCTTTTGATAGTTCAATAATAGTTTATTTGTTACTCATATACAAGCGCCGTGAGTGATGCTGACTTGCCGCATGGCACGTCAGTCATGGGCTCATATTGTTTAGTGGCTTTTTACCGTGACCCTCATCGATGATATCATCATCTCTATCGCACTACAGCACTCTGCCAATACACACATACACACTCAGAGTGTAAAATGTCTAAACCTGTCTGTCTGTCTGTTCCAACCTGTGGCCATTTTCTCCCTCATTATCGCTCATATGTAGTCAAAATCTGTTATCTGAAAGAGTACATTGCTCCCATGCGCGTACTGGCATCAGTTGTGTGTAGGATTTTGACAATAAAAATTAATTTAGTACATTTTGGGATGAGTCTATAACATAAAATGTGGAAAAAGTCAAATGCTTTCAGGATGCACTTTATATACAGTACAAAGACTTGAAAGTGACGTTTACCAAGATGTACAGTATAATTTTCCAATCTAAATAACGCAACCTTCATGGACCACCTAAAACTTTTAGGCTGCAGTTTCAATCTGCAGTTCTTAAAAGGTAGCAAATACACCACCAGACTTTTTAAATGTGTTAATGTCAAGGCTTACCTTCAAACTCAAAGCTTCCCAGAGTGCGCAGCGCCAGTGTGATGCTGCCAACATCACTGGCCTCTGGGATGTTGGTAAGGCTCGGCGATGCGAGCTGGTGAGCCAAGCCTTTGGGCATGCCTGGGTGACGTAACGGCTTGTGCATCAAAACCAGCGACAGCATCTTCAGAAGCCCATCCTGTATGTCCTTTTTCAGCTGTGGGATCTGACGGCTCAGATCGTACAGCACCGCTGTCAGTGCAGGACTAGACAAATAGAGGATACATTGATGTTATTGTATTGAAGAAAATCAAAGTGGCCCAAACAACTACACTTTTTTGATATGGCCATTGTGAAAAAGCTTTGCATGATACCTGAGGCCCACAGCTAGCATTGGCTCCAACAGCTCTTTGATGTCTGGTTGGATGGTGGGACCCATAGCCCTGGAAAGCATGCTGATACATGTGAACACAGTGGCGTCCACCTGTATGGACTTCTGCCTCCTGCATATGAAATATGGGAAAGGGAAATAACTTACATACATACCTCCAACATGTCAAAATGTGCAAATATTAAAAGAAAATAATTGCTTAAAAGCAGAAGTGCCCAACCAGTCAATCGTGTTCGCGTGTGTGAGAGTTGAGCAGAGAGAGCGATGTGATGTTTAGCAGGTGTACGCCACGACAAACAGAAAAAGTGCTGGAAAAGTTGGACTGTACTGTAATCAATCACTAACCTACGCTGAGGTAGTAGAAAAGTCATAATTACAGTAATTACTTGCAGGACAAATATTCATAGGGCATGAGTATAAGACAATGAAATGACACCAGTTTTACATGGCTGCAAAAACTTTTGTAACCTCAAGAGGTCATATGTTATATAATGGTGCTCACTGTAGACCCCTGTACTGACTTGTGAGCGAAGTCCTTGGGTGGTAGTGCCGCCTTTATAATCTCCAAAATCTTTGAAAGATAAGGCTGTATTTCAGCCCGGACTGCTACAACCAATAAGCCTAGAGCCTGGAAGGCAGCTGTTCGCTCTTTCTCCTTCTTGAGGCTGCCCAGTAGGTAGCCCATTGTGTCTGACAGGTATTGGTCTGTAATGCACATGGAAATGTTATATTAGTAAACCTGTGTGTTGGCTAAAATATGAATAAGCAATGAGAAAACTGTGAAGCAACATTATTGCAACAAAGTCAATCAACAGGGTTATTGCTCTGACAAAGAAAAATAATATGAAAAAAATTGGGTTGAATGTTGGAAAACATTTTAAACGGTGCCTTTCCACCTTAAGACAGCACCTAAGCTGACTTTGGGCAAGAGGTGGGGTACACCCTGAACTTATTGCCAGCCAGGTACATAAAATATCACACAAACACCCGTGGACAATTTAGAATTTTGCTTCACCTAAACAGCCTTTCCCACTTGCTGTCAACTGAAATTGATTAAAGAGCCCTCGGCTCGTATTGCGAATGTCATGTTGACAAAACCCAGAAAACAGGTAAGCTGTGATGCTGGTAATGTGTGGGAGAGTGGTCTTTGATGTCAATTTCTGTCAACAGCAAGTGGCAGTCAAATGTCAAAATGGCTGCACCCTTTGATGGATGTAAACTGATGGATTAATCTTATTAATACACATTTACACATTCAAGTCCTCCAAACCTGTTGAGACAGGTTAAATTGGGTTCTTTGGAAGAAATTTTGAAACCTGAGCTAGCATGTTAACAGTACAAATATGACTCTTTCCATTACATATTTTGAGCAGTTTGTTACTCCACAAACACAATATTGATCATAATATCATGTTTACACATGTTGGAGCAAGTAACAAAACAAACAAACAAAAAAAGCTCTTTTCAATACTCTCTAACTTCACCTCCAGTTTAAGTAAAAGGGACAATTTCCTGCTGCACACTTGATAATCTTTCACAGAACTTTTGGAATGAGGGAGAAAGAGAGTACCCGGAGAATTTTTTTCTCTAAAAATGTAAACTACCCAGATGGTCAAATTAAATTGTTTATTTGTTTTTATTTAAATATGAATTCGACCTACCAGTAAAAGTATGCGGCTGAAAGGCACCAAGTCGTGGCAGCAGATTTAGCGTGGTCATCTGAATGAGGGGATTCTTACTGGTTCTGTATTTTAGCACCCATCGACAAACCTGGGGTAAAACACAATCAGATTATATTCACAATTTATGCTGTAATTCCAACACTGTTTCCACCAAAAATAAATAGATTGTCCTTATTAAAACAACAGCGCCTAGAGAATCCATACAATAGTGAAAGGCTTTAGCCATTTTAACAGTATTGACATTTTCCCTTACGTCCATATCCAATTATTATACAACCAACATTACTGTACAATCATGATGTCCAAGCAACCCATAATTGGGTTCAAATATATTGTACATAAAGTAGTTTATTAGATGGTTAAAATGGTCTCAGATATATTACTTAATGTATTTTATTTCATTCACTCTAACAGTCATGCAAGGCATTCCAGTCACTAGACGTGGATCTTGAGAAGAAATGAGATTTACCCTCATTTAACAAAATGAGACCACGCCCCCCTGGCCTCCGGAGAGTATCGACAGTTGTCGGCAGAGTAGACGGGTACTGTATTCCGTCACGAATTAAAAAAGAAATAAATACAGAGCGAGTGTACATGTTAGCGATCACATGTCTATCAGCTGGAGCTGAGTCGAAGACGGTGCACGGGAGTTCGGACCACTTTTCTACTCTTCTTGGTGAGTTAGCCTCTTGTGCTAATCGGCGCTAACCGCTAGCAGACCGTACCACAGGCCGCTGACGAAAATGTATTGAGAGGAAAACAAACAAACATCCATCCATCCATTTCTTGACCGCTTATTCCTCACAAGGGTCGCGGGGGGTGCTGGCAACCTATCTCAGCTGGCTCTGGGCAGTAGGCAGGGGACACCCTGGACTGGTTGCCAGCCAATCGCAGGGCACACAGAGACGAACAACCATCCACACTCACAAGCACACCTAGGTACAACTCGGAGCGGCCAATTAACCTGCCATGCATGTCTTTGGAATGTGGGAGGAGACCGGAGTACCCGGAGAAGACCCACGCAGGCATGGGGAGAACATGCAAACACCACCCAGGAAGGCCGGAGCCTGGACTCGAACCGGAGTCCTCAGAACTTGAAGGGGGACATGCTAACCACTCGTCCACCGTGCCGCCAACAAACAAACAAACAAAAAAAAAAACCATGCCATTCTATGTGTTGAGTCTGAACGCAATTTTTATTACTGTACTAAGTAAAAAAGAGAGAGGAACTGGAATCGTGTGAGCCGGGAGCTAGTTAATGCTTTTGACAGACATCATGGGGCGCATTCGGAAATTCACACTGACACCCGTGCACGAAAGAGTGCCTGTGCTCGGACAGGAGAGCTGTGTCCCCAGTCATAGCGCCTAGTGCGCGCACTGGCACCCTGTTTTTGCTGAACTCTGAAAAACCGACCGAACACCACATTTAATGAGCACTTTCTGTGTGTCCAAATTCACAAGGCTGGGTCCTCCGAAGGCCGAATTTGTCGGGTGCATGACCTCAATCGCGGCGAGACTCGACAGCATGCACAGACATGAATGGACTGTCGGTCAATGCACTACCGATACTGATCTGAATATATGACTGAATAACCGATAGCCTCAGAAGAAATTGTATGATGGATGTGATCTTCAAAGTTGAGGCTGATTCCAAAAACTCCAAAAACATTTAAAGGGTTCAAATCTCGGACGATGGCCTTGCCTGCTATAGACCCTTCCAGCTGACTTCACTTTACCCAGAATGCTTCGCGACCGTTTACCCTCTTGGTGGTCAAACAATCCATAGAAAAACACGGGGGGAGCATCGTTTTCGGTGAACGATTCGTCTAAACATGACTAATGAACCAAAAAACGTCCATAGTTATCATAGTTACTTCGACACACTAGAACCAACCGTTCTTAGCCGGTATTGGCAAAAGCTGGAGTTAGTTGGAGAGAAAGATCCATATCTACTGTCACCATCGGCCTGTTCAAAGCAAGCCACAACGTTCCCCCAAATAACTAACTTATCACAATACTTTAAATTATCTCATTGTGAAGAAGACCACCTACACATGGGAGGACTTTGACGCCATCAAGAGCCTGGATTCTTATAACTATTTGTGTCTGGATGGGTGAAGGATGTCGGCTGCGTTAAACACGACAATGTTTGTCTCGTAGTAGCAGCAAAGGTATGTTCTATTGTATCTTTTGGTTAACACGGTTAACACGGGTTATTGGTGCAAAACGTTCTTCATGAAATCGTTTGTGTCCAGATAAACTCGTCTTGCTGTACGTCCACGGCGCCTCCCAGAGGGGGAACATCCCATAACAAATGAATGTAGAGAGCTTGATTTTCAGCGAGCGTTTTCATTAAAAGGTGGGAAATATGTCAAGTGTCACAAAAAACGTCCCGAGTAGGACACTACATTACTGCGAATCATTGAAACCAGTCGTTTGGAGCCGCTAGCTAAAAAAAAAATTGAGTTTGTTGGGGGCGAAGTGGAAGCGGAAGCCGAAGGTATGTTGTTTTTTTTTGTTTTTTTTTTGCCTCGACAACATGACGTGCGCCGGTGTGTCTGGCGATTCTCTTGTCTTGGCTGTTGGTTGATGGCGCCGTGAGCTGCAGCAGCCGTCTTTGTCTTTCTTCTTGTCATGTGGCGTTTCGTCTTTTGTGTGGACCCGATCTGGACTGGACTGTTCTCGGCGGTTTGGCCGTGATATTCCTCGAGGGACGGTGTCGGTGCCCGGTGGCTGCTCCCATTCAGCGGCATGCCTGCACTAGTACAGTTTCTGTTGGGGGAGTGTCGGGGCCGCCCGCCCTACCCCACCGGGCACCTGTGGGTCGCTTGTGTTTTTTGCGCCAGTAGACAGACAGGATTTTTCACAGCCCCTTTCTGCACGGAGGAGAAGTTGGCGCTGCTTGACAGTCTGCGCTGGTGAGCTGGATGGATGGCGTTTTTGGACTGGACTGTTCTCGGCTTTATGGCCGTGATATTCCTCGAGGGACAGTGTCGGTGTCTGGAGGTTGAGCTCATTCAGCCGCATGCCACAGTTTCTGATGGGGAAGTGTCGGAGTCATCCGACTGCCCCACCGGGCACCTGCGGTTGTGTTTTTTGCGCCAGGAAACAGGCAGCATTTTTCACAGCCCTTCTGCTCGGAGGAAAAGTCGGCGCCACTGGACAGTCTACGCCGGTGAGCTAGGATGGATGGCGGTGGAACTGAGGACGCGAACGTCGCCACTGGGCGCGGTGGTGTACGCGGGTCGTGGACTGGATGGAAGTTCGGTGCTTGGAGGAGAGGCAGTTTGGATGGGACTGGAAAATTGGACCATTTTTTTTGTGTGTATGGTGTTCAACACGAACACAGCTGCTGCTTGTTTATGAGCTAGCTTATAAGCAAACAGCTTGTAGCAAACGTCTGTGACATCATGCATGCTGAGATCACGTCTCTGATCAACTGCTGAAAGGAGACTGATTCTGTCCTCTTTCATCTAAAAACCGCTTCAAACATCAAACATCAAAGCGTATGTAGGGATGGAAGAATGTTGATTTGTTGTGATTGTGTTGTTAATGTTTTACGTTATGTTTGTTTTTTTTGTGTTCTGTAAAGCGCTTTGTGACAGTTCAGGCTGTTTGAAAGCGCTATATAAATAAACTTGAGTTGAGTTGAGTTGAAACAGTATTTCGATCACTACTTTCATGGTGTAAATTGTCATTCATTATATAGTTTGTGTCCGTTTGTGTCGTCTTGCTGTATATCGAAGTCTTCGAGCTGTCTTAGCTTGCTAGCTGCTAACAAACAGACCGCACGTTGTTTACTACACATTCCTCAGCAGAAATCAAGCCCGAGTTAAAGTGTTAATTGTAATAATCGTGTTAAATCGTTAACATTTTGTTCAAAATGACTAATACTTGTGCAAAAAAAGTATGATTGTTTCACAAAAGATAATAATTATGACCAGCAGTATATGAAAAAGAGAAAATCTACCTCATATAAAATGATCTGAGCATATCCTTGTATTTTTTGTGGGTGCAAAGCAGTTGCGTCGTAGTTTCGCTCGCAGTCGCGCTAGCCATCGTGCTCGTCATTCACTCCTCACTGGTTTAGAATCACTGCCGGCAGCCGAAAGAATGATCTCATCTCTGTTTGAGCTCTTAGAGCATCCGTCGGCCACGCACAAAACATTGGTAGCGGATTTATCAACTGTTTGACCTATTTTCTAGCTCACACTGATTGTTTTCTAATTCACTCGCATTGACGGCCTGGCCCCCACCACTAGGGACGTCACACTGGAAGAGTCTATAGACCTTACAGCTGATGTCACTGCTTAGCTCCCGCTCCGCCTCCCAGAGGGCAAGCCTCCCATAACAAATGAATGTAGAGGGCTTGATTTTCAGCGAGCGTTTTGGTTAAAAGGTGGGAAATGAGTGTCAAGAGGCAGAAAAAACGTCCGAGTAGGACACTACATTACTGCGACTCACTAAAACAGTTGTTTGGAGCCGCTAGCTACAAAAAAATGGAGGGCAAAGTGGAAGTGGAAGCTTAAGGTATGTTGTTTTTGGTTGAAACAGTATGTCGATCACTACTTTCATGGTTTAAATTGTCATTTATTCAATCGTTTGTGTCCAGAAATACTTGTTTTGCTGTATATCGAAGTCTTCAAGCTATCTTAGCTTGCTAGACAATATAGCACATTCATTATGTCTGCCTGGAATATACAATCAGAGGTTAATGTTATGACCCACAGTATATATAAAAAAAAAAAAAAAACTACCTGGTATAAACTGATCTGAGCATATCCTTGTACTTTTTGTGGGTGCAAAGCAGTTGCGTCGTAGTTTGGCGCTAGCCACCGTGCTCGTCTTTCGCTCCTCACTGTCTTCCGCTTGGTTTAGAATCACTGCCGGCAGTCGAAAGAACGATCTCATCTCTCTTTGACCCATTAGAGCACCCGTCGGCCGCGCACAAGTTCAGCATAGCATTGGTCGCTGATTTTTCAACTGTTTGACCTATTTTATAGCTCACACTGATTGTTTTCTAATTCACTTGCATTGACGCCCTGCCCTCCACCGCAAGGGGCGCACTTAAATGTGACGTCACACTAGAAAGGTCTATTGGAATTGACTTTCCACTGATATTTTAACAGTTCCTGAAAATTTCAGGTTCATATCTATTTTTCTAAGGTACTGGTTGCTATGGACATTTGAAAGATGCAAGTACCAAAACTTTAAAGCCCTTTTTCTCAAACCTAGGGATTTCAACCTATTAAAATTGCTGTAACTTTGTCAATTTTTTAGGTACGTCAATGTATTATATATCATTTTAAAATTAATTAAGTGCAGAATTGGAGTATATCAATATTTCAATTTTGATTTGTTTGAGACCCTTTTGCCAGTCGCATATATATATATATATATATATATATATATATATATATATATATATATATATATATATATATATAAATAAAACTCACCTGATCAAAACGCTCTTCCATGAGCTCACGGCAGTATCTGCTCTCCACCAGTGAGCTCTTAGCGGGTACCGGTGTAGCTCCAAAGCTGAGGAAGCCCTGTGGCGTGCTGTATCCTAGCAGGCCCAGGAGAGCGTTGGACTGTTGTGGCTGCACCGACTGAAAGCTGGTGAAAGGAGTGATGTGGCGGGGCTTGGTTCCAAAGCCCATGAGCTCCTTGCAGTACTTATCGTGCACTAGCTGCTGCTGCGTGATCTCCTCCATTTCCTCACGCATGCGCTGATGGACAATTACGGTCAGTACATGTACACACATTGGCTAAGATCATCTAATTACAACAAACTCTCGGAACAAAAGTCTTATGTGTCTTCATTGAATTCACTAAACTGTGATTAAACGTACTTTGTAAATGCCTCACCTCTCCTTCCATGCTGCTGATGCGAACCAGCTCATTCAAGATGAGAAGAGCACCGTGGAACCTGTCATCCCGATTCATGCCTTTCTCCTTAGCCAAGGTTTCGTCAAAACCCTTCTCTGCCTCATCAAATGTTTGCTGTCACATAAAAGAAAACAATAATTTGACAACCTTAGCATTAAAAAGTGCTTTGATTGGATCTGATGGAGGTCCATACTTTGTACCACTGTGGCTTCTGCATTTCTTTTGTCTCTCTCTGTGTGGTAAGGATGAGACAGGCCCGGAGTGCAGACACAGCACCCTCTCGAATGGCCTGCTTGGGGTCCCAGACGGCGTAGAAGATGTTGTCAAAGAAGGGCTGCACTTGCTGAAAGAAGAAAGTTGGTGCACTCACAGCCAGTTCCCTTAGCACTAATACCTGAAATAGAAGACAGAAAATATTTTTAGGCCATCATCATCATCATCTTCTTAAATTCTTTTTCTACAAAGTAGATCCGACAATGTTACACAATTGATCTTCACATACACTAGTTCAACTGCAGTGGACTTCACTGCACTACGATGCTCACTTTAAAATACGACTAAGTGATGGAGAGGTTTTTTTTGTTTAGTTATTTTACAATTGAATGCAGAGAGTACTTTGGCATTTGTTAGTGGTGTATATCGTATATTGCTGTCATCGGGCCAAAATCTCAGGTCACAATTCAGTAAATGTAATATTTTTTCAAAAATCTATACTGTTTTCCAGAGCAGAGGTACAGTAAGTAGAGCCAAAAATGGTACTCAAGTAAGAGTAGTGTTACTTTGAAATATTACTCAAGTAAAAGTAAAAAGTAGTCATAAAAAAAATCAGTCAAGTATATTTGCTGAAAAGAATACTCAAGTATTGAGTAACTATTTGAACAGTCTGATTTTTTTTAATTTTTTTAAACAATGTCATCAAACAGACAAAAACATACAATTATGTGCAAATGCTGCCATCTTCAAATCATAAAATAAGAAAATAAATAACTTTTTAAGCTAGAACAACAGTGCAAGCAGACACGTTAACCCAAGCATGCAAAATCCATCCACAAATTGTGGCGTAACTCACTCGGTGCTGTCTCCCATTCCAATTACCAGAGGTGGCAGTTTCTTACAGCGAACACCAAGACGTCATCTTTCAGTTGACTCTTTAAAGTTCTCATCATACCTGAGAGTCTTCAACCAGGGCCGCATTACTTTTGATAACTTATGTATCCGTGGAAATGCTCAAACACAATCAGTGAAGCGGAGCGCTTACCGAAGTTACACAAGATTTACAGATTTTGGAACGTACACAAAAAGCACACCATCGATTTTTGGAGAAAAAAAAATTAAGACTTTTAAGTGCACTTTATGGCCATGAAAATACGGTAAATCTAATATATGAATTGGGATGTGCGGGTGTAACGACTCTAGTGTAGCCCACCCCTCCCCCCAAAAAAGTTAATCAAGTAAATGTAACTCGTTACTACCCACCTCTGGTCCAGCCTACACGTGTGGGTTGTTATTTTTGCAACTTGCCAATCTTGTGTTGAAAATGTCTTGCTCCCTTTGATGGTCTAATGTTAATGGTTGAACAAACATGCTGTTTTTGAGGTCCCCTGAAAAGTGACTATTTTGGAGCTCCAAGATTTCGACCTTACACCAGCAATATGCTAATATAGTCAAAATGAATTAATCAGATTTAAAACGTTGTTCACATGTGTTACCCCGGGTTTTCACCGGATGCGGTTGCAGTGCGGTTGCGGTGCGGTGCATCTTGACTGCGTGCTCCGGACGGGTCAATTTTTTTGTCAATCCACACCGGCTCCGCACAGCTGCGGTCCGGCAGCTCCGTCGCCGCCCACTTCCCAACGTGTCTCGTGGGACCGCGCGCGCGCGATCATGTGGCATTTCACAACGACAAACATACAGAAAGTCTGTGCTCAACAGAGAAGCAGAAAGAGAGGTGGACTTCTTTTGATGTAACCTTTTCTTCTTCTTCTGCTATGAGATTCCATGCAGCATCCTTTTTTGGTTGTCCTTATAAAAAGGATGTGCCGTGTCATATATTATTTTGTGGTTTTCCACCTCCAATATAAACCTCTCCTCGTCCATGTTCGCTGGTGTCTAAACCGTGAATGAGCACATGGCCCGGCGACGCCCACGTCACGTTTTGCTGAAAAGCTTGCGAAATAGGAGCTGGCGAGTGTTTTATTCTGAAAGGTAACCGGAAATTTATTTTGAAACTGCGTCGGTCTTCCTGTCCCGCTCGATGTGTTTTGTGCTAGCTTGCCATTTGCCGGAGGCCTACCGCTGCGGCGTCCGGCAAAAATAGAAAATAGGTCTATCCTTGCGGAAGGCCTGCGGCACGCCGCAGCTGAGTCACAGTCGACACGCAACGCACCCGCAAGCGGTGTAAACTGCACCATTCGAATGAATGGAATATAATTGCTTGCGTCGCCGAACCGCACCGCAACCGCACCACAACCGCACCGCAACCGCATCCGGTGAAAACCCAGGGTTATGATCAGATATGTCATATACTTGATGTAGAGCCACCTAGTGGCAGCAACGTTGCAAAGCATTGTATACGATGAGATGTTCTGAGTTCCGGTATTCCTGTTTGAATGTTCTCCTCCCCCTGCTTACATACAGGGTAGGTCCTCCCACCCGTAACAGTAAAAAAACAATAATACACAAACAGGTGAATTCACAGGTCCCGAACCACTTATTCAGGGGTCCAACTGCAGGAGAGGGAAACATGCTTAGAAATAAACTGGGGGGGGGGGGGTGTCTTGGCTCGCAAGTTGACCATCTCTGACCGGACTGTTTATTATTATTATTATTATTATTAGTTTTTGGGGGGGTTTTTTGTTGTTTTTTTTACTTACATTATCTGTGGAAAATATTTAGTTCTATTATTTCTGTGGAAGTTGTTGAACGTTAATTTTAGTGGGGGGAAAAAATTTATCAGGAGAAAAAGTAAAGCTTATAAAGGGAAAAAACAAAAAGAAGAATTTGTTTGTTTCTCTTTTTCAAACCAGAAGAATGGGGAAGATCAAATGAAATCAGATTTTTTTTTTTTTTTTTCTTCAGGGTTTGAGACGTCCTAAGGGCATTTCACCCAAGTGTCTGGAATGGAGCCCACTATTTGAGGAAACATCCGTCCATCCATTTTCTTGACCGTTTATTCCTCACAAGGGTCGCGGGGGATGCTGGCGCCTATCTCAGCCTATCTGGGCAGTAGGCAGGGGACACCCTGGACTGGTTGCCAGCCAATCACAGGGCACACAGAGACGAACAACCATCCACACTCACAAGCACACCTAGGGACAATTTGGAGCGCCCAATTAACCTGCCATGCATGTCTTTGAAATGTGGGAGGAGACCGGAGTATCCGGAGAAGACCCACGCGGGCACGGGAAGAACATGCAAACTCCACCCAGGAAGGCCGGAGCCTGGACTCGAACCGGAGTCCTCAGAACTGGGAGGCGGACGTGCTAACCACTTTGAGGAAACAGTACTTAAATATTTTTGGATCAACATATTAAAATTCTTTTATTGTCATTAATACACTTTTTACTTTATTATTTTTTTAACCCATCACATTTATTTGTTCTTGGTGCACCTGAAAAATCTTCACCATTCAAACACAAATGAAAAGCATGGATATTTTACCAAAGGCAGTCCCCGGTCTTGCCACTTACTGCAGCATGGCGTCTGCCTTCATTCCTGTCTGCTCCCAGCCACTCCAGGGCCCTCTTCACCTCAAATTCCACATATTCAGCTGTGAAGGTGTCCCCTGCCATCGACAAGTGACCCATGGCTTTGGAAGCCATTTCCATCACCACTGGGTCACTGGAGGGAAGCAGGTTGCGTAGGTAATTGGCGAAGCGGCTGATCCTGGTGGCATTGCCTCCCTCAACTCCAATTAGACTGACTGGAAAAAAAAATAAAAATAGCCGGCACATTACACAATTCTAAAGTAATTTCTGCATTTCCTCGCATAGTGTAAGGGAATGTTAATTTATTCAATTTTCAAGGGTGGGGCGGAAAGTCCTTTATTTGCATTGCATCGTGAAAGTTTGACGGAGTACTGTACTCCATGTATCGCCAATCTGTGCCATACACATATACATTGCTCAAAAACATCAAGGGAACACTGAAACACAGCAGCGTATATCATAGTATGATATAAATATGTCTATTATACGATATAATCCTCTATCATTATATCATTACATTTACCCTGTATCTACTGAGGGAATCCTGTAATTTATTTTCCTCTGCTTTGTAATATTTTTGCTGGATTAATTGTGGGAGTATGCACTGCTACCATTGTTTGTGTTTGTGTTTTATACTGCATGTGGTTTTGAGTATGCTGTGTGCACCTGGGCCTCTTAGGGGCAGTACACACAATACACATGCAGATAACACAATACACATGCATATAACACAACTATTTGTGATTAAGTGACATCTATTAGAGCATAGGCCATTATTTGAGAAGTTGACCAAAAAAAAAAAAATAAAATGGAGGGGGGGGGTATTACCTATGGCAAGAATTCCTCCTTTTTTCTCATTCACATCGGAGCTGGAGACCAGCTCAAATATGTGGTGATTTAACTCATCATAGAATGTGGTGGCTTCGTCTTGACTTAACTGTTGAAGACACAGCACAAATTAGTCTCCATAAACCATCGCAAAAAGCCTCGATCAGCGACAGAAATCTACTGTAAATACATTCACTTTAAGGGCAACATTAATCAGGAAGTGAAAACTAAGTCAATGTGGAGTTGGGAGTACTCCCTGACAGATATACCTCTCTCAACTCTGTTGTCACATAGTGCTGCAGATCCTTGGCAGATTTGGCTCTGGTGTCTTCATTTCGACTCTTGAGCCCACTGACAAACTGCTGCAGCACAGTGGCTGTACCCGACATGATCACCATTTCGATGGCCTGATCTGCATTCACAACAACAACAAAACGTGATGACTTATATCTTGTCATAATATGTTTAAATTTACTTGATGTGCACAACTTTTGAGTTTGAATGGGTGTTTTATGGGTGAGTTGCTATAGCTGACAAGTTTCGTCTCTGACTAGTATCAATAAGATTAGATCTACTGAAAATGTTTGATCCCGAAAAAATGGTAAAGTATACACCGTGTGCACGTACTACTGCATATTCTTATGGAATACCTACATGTATCATAAGCTTTAGCTGTTTATGTTTAGCTAACATGAGCTAGCGCTAACGTGGAGCTACAGCCAATGTAGCAGACTTAAAATAATCACATTACTTACGTTTTTACAGGCACATAGCTTATATACTACTCGACCTTTGCATACGATCCAACATGATTAATACACTCAGGCTGAGCCTGGGTGCAAGGTTAGGTAGCTATGTTTAAAGGTAGCTAACGTCCCGTGGGGTTCTTACGAGAGAAATGCTGCGCGCTGTTTGCGCAGGCTACGCATCAGTCACAACATTGCAGAGATGCACCATTTGACAGATTTTTTTTGTTTGTTTGTTTGTTTTGTTTTAAATATATATTATTATTACTTTTTAAAATTAAAAATTATCAAACAGAAAATATATATAATGGGAATAATTATTATGATATTGATTAAAAACAGCATAAAGACTGACGTTTGTTTGTAATTTACACTGACCGGACTCTAGGGGGAGACATCAATCCACAAATCAAAGTAGTATTTTTCCAACTTGCATTTCCGTGTTTAAACTTAAGCAACAAAATGCAGATTGCATTTAAAAAATGCATAAGCATCGGTTCAATAACGTGTAAGACATGAGATGATACATAAATGTACATATTTGTCAAAATGTGTTTGTATTTTTGACAGATATGTACAGGATATAAATAATACAATGGTATACATTACAAAGTGCAGCACCTGTAACAAATATTGTTTCTTTTTTTTTTCTTTTTTTTTTCCAACAATAATAATGTTCCGTTTTGGGTGACACTTTCCGAGAGATACCAGACTAGACAGTATACATTTATATTGTTTCATTAGGCAAACCATGTTTAATATTGGTGACCAATGCACAGGTTTGTTTTTCCTTACCATAGACTCTACCATATATGAACAGAAATATTGAGCATTTTATTTGGCTTCCATCTTCAGCAGTCTTCGCCTCACTATATGCATGCACACCTGCCTGCTCCTGTTCCTGATAGTACCCCACTGCCACTGATATCATGTCCTAGGCCTAGACCAGGGGCGGGCCGCAAGAGCCGAAGTCCTGCAGGTTTTGGAGGTTTCCCTCTTCCAACACAAGCTAATTCCAATCAACAGGATTGTGATCAGGCTTCTGCAGAGCTTGCTGATTATCTGATCATATATCAGCTGTTGGAGAAGGAAAACTTCCAAAACCTGCAGGACTCTGGCCCTCGAGGACTGAGTTTGCCCAACCGTGGCGTAGACCATCATTTACATCAATCAAACTTTCTATCGCTTGCTGATCCAAAAAATAAATTAAAAAAAAAAGAAAAAGAAAGAAATGTCCTTTGTCTGCAAGCCCCTTTTTTTTTGCAACTGTTAGATGATCTTCACAGACAGTAAAAAAATAAAAAATAATTGTCTACATATGTTTGAAATGTTTTTGTGACATGTAAAAACTGTGAACACCTTACAAATCCTGATGAGAATCTTAAATTTCGCTATGTTCGCAAGCATCCACACTGCTCAGTGAAGTACCAGCTTTATTGGCCTTCAGATTCAGTAAAAAAAATAAAAAAAAAAGGCTGATGCCGATATTTGTCAAAATGCCAAATATCTGCCCCGATAATGGTTTTGTATCTCTCTCTGCGCCCTGTGATTGACTGGTGCCCAGTACAGGCTGTCTGCCTTTCACCTTCCATCAGCATTAAGCTCCGGTTCTCTTCAAGGGGATAGGCCTCAAAGAAAATGGATGGGAAAATGTGTCAGGAATGCAGACTACCAATTATTTAGAGTGGTACTGAGTAATTAGAAAAAAAAGAAAAAGAAATTATTTCAAAAGGAATATACACAGTGATGTAATTTTCAGCAGAATTAACCAATTGTTATTCAAATGTCACTTATAATTAGGGGTGTAACGTACACAAAATCACATTTCGGTTCGGTTCGGATTTTTGGAGTCTTCGGTTCGGTATATTTTCGGTACAAAAAAACACTGATTTTTTATTTTTTTATTTTTTGTTTATTTTGAAAAGATGACAAGTACACGGTGCATTTTTAGAAACAAATAAATAAAAGTGACCCATTTGGGTGGTATTCAAATGAATTATACAAAAATAAATAAAAGTGACCCATATGGGTGATATTCAAATAAATTGTACAAAAATAAATAAAAGCGACCCAGTTGGGTAATATACAAATAAATTGTACAAAAATAAATAAAGGCGACCCATTTGGGTGTTAGTCAAATAAATTACACTAGTCGTTCTAATGAATAAATTAAAAATAATAAAGAAATCCTGTGTAAACTATTAAGGCACTGAAATCTTGGAACACTTTGCAGCAACTGCCTATGGACACATCTATCTAACTATTGAAGTTTAAGTTCAAGATGTCATACACTCGTCTTTATCATGAAAAAAAAATCTCACAATTCAAGTTCAAAGTTTTTGGCTAAAAAGACTAACTGTCACGCCGCCACGCTGGTGGCGGATCATGCTTTTATTTTGTACTCATGTTTCCGGTTTATTTTGAAAGTTACTAACCACCCTCTCACCTCAGGTCACTTGCCCTTCCTTCTGCACAGCTCATTACTGGTCCACACCCTTGATTGCTTCCACCTGTCACCAATTACTCAGTCAATAAAAGCCATCATCCACCACCTGCAGTTTGCCGAAGTGTCACAACCCGTGCATGGAAGCGTCCTCACAGCCCTTGTTCCACAGTCCTTGTTTTTGCCTTGCCTTGCCTTGCCTTGCCTTGCCTTGCCTTGCCTTGCCTTGCCTTGCCTTGCCTTGCCTTGCCTTGCCTTTGCCCCTCTTTTTCCTCCCTAGCGGAGCGCCTTTTGTTGTCCCCTTTTTGAGTGCCCTTTTTCTCCTCTCCAGTTTGGAGCTCTTTTGGTTCAGCGTTTTGTCCCTCTGTAAGAGGTGTGTTTTGTTTCGTGAAGATAAACTGCAGCCTTTTGAGGCCAACTGTTCCCCTGCGCCTGAGTCCTCCCTTCTCACGTCGTGTCAGCACACTTCGGCCAGAATGGACTCAGCAGGGAAATTGGAAATCTGGCTACAGAACCAAGAGGCTCGCTTGTCTCACCAGGAGAAGTCCCATCACGCCATGGCCACCCAGATGGGTGAGATTGCTGGACAAATTCACGACCTGGTGAGTCACCTGCAAAGCTCCACTCCGACCGCCACGAGACAGGAAACACCCGCTGAACCGTCATCTTCGACTCCAGCATTTACCGGAGTAGGCCTGAGACTGGCCTCCCCGGAACGATACGCTGGAGCACCAGGACAATGCCAGGCCTACCTGACCGAATGTGACACCCACTTTGAACCTTCGCCACAGGCCTTTCCCACAGACCGTTCCCGCGTGGCCTTCATGATCTCTCACCTGACTGGACGAGCCAGGGACTGGGCCACCGCTGAATGGGCACGGGACTCCCCGACCTGCTTAACCGCAGCCGGATTTTGCACAGCTCTCCGCCAAGTTTTTGATCCAGTCAGTATGGATCGAGAAAAGGCTCGAGAACTAAGCTGTCTTTGACAAGGCAGAGAATCCGTCAATGATTATGCTATTCGATTCCGAACTTTGGCAGCCAAGAGTGGCTGGAACGCCACAGCACTTTATGATCACTTTTTAAAGGGGCTCACAACATCCATGCAAGAACTTTTGCTTCCCATCAACCTACCCGGCGACCTGGACTCGTTGATTTCGCTGGCCATCCGCACTGATCATCGGAGGCGAGAGCTCATGCAAAGGAGACCTGGCTCAGGACCCCTCCAGCATCCACCGGCAAGGGAGACTCCACGACGTGCGCTTCCTCAGTCACCCATCCCAAGGGAGGTCCGTGGGAATGTGGAGGAACCCATGCAGCTCGATTGACTCAAGAGGAACGCCAGCGACGTCGCCAGGAGGGCAGGTGCTACTACTGTGGTGAACTTGGTCATTTGGTGGTAGCCTGCCCCACCAAGAGAGCCTCCCTGGTGACATCCGACTCATCCACGCAAATCAAAGCCCGAAAACTCACTCACCTCAGGATCGTTAGCCAAGCGATCACCACAGATTTGCCAGCCCTCATTGACTCAGGGGCAGACGAAAGCCTCATGGATTGGGGCCTCGTGAAAAAGCTGCAGGCTAACACAGAACCGCTCACCACCAACATGCGAGCCAGGGCACTCAATGGCAAGGACTTATTTGTTATCACCCACATCACAGAGCCCCTCGAGTTTATATTGGACAACACAAGGAACACATTCGCTTCCATGTCTTCCGATCTCCGTCGCACACTCTGGCTCTGGGACATCCCTGGTTGCGATTACACAATCCACGAATTGACTGGTGATCCGGGCAAATCTTGGAGTGGGGAAAAGACTGTGAGAACCATGGGCTGGAGCAGTCAGCGGCAGAGGCACCCTCAGCTGCCGTCCACCAGGTGACCCTCGCGACCGACAATGACTACCCGGACCTGAACACCGTTCCCTCATGTTACCATCATCTCCGAGAAGTGTTCAGCAAATCCAAGGCCATGTCACTCCCTCCACATCGACCCTACGATTGCTCCATTGAGCTTATTCCAGGTTCTACCATCCCCAAAGGTAGACTGTACTCTGTTTCGGGGCCTGAATGCAAAGCCCTCAACGACTATATTGACACGTCCTTGAAAGCCGGACTTATCCGGCCATCTTCATCACCGGCAGGAGCTGGTTTCTTCTTTGTGGGCAAGAAGGATGGCTCCTTGCGACCATGCATTGACTATAGCCCCCTGAATGACATAACTATCAAGAATCGTTATCCTCTGCCCTTGATGTCATCAGTATTCGACCAGTTGCAACAGGCCAAGGTATTCACTAAACTGGACCTCCAGAATGCATATCACCTTGTCAGAATTCGGGAAGGAGACGAGTGGAAGACCGGCTTCAATACCCCCCGCGGTCATTACGAGTACCTGGTCATGCCATTTGGACTCACCAACGCACCTGCCGTATTTCAAGCCATGATCAATGATGTGCTCAAAGAATTCATAGACTACTTTGTATACGTTTACCTCGACGACATCCTGATCTACTCACCAGACCTGACTACCCACCAGCAACATGTGACCAAAGTCCTGCAACGGCTCCTCGAGCACCAGCTATACGTGAAAGCAGAGAAAAGCCTTTTTCATGTGGACACTATTTCGTTCCTGGGCTTTGTAGTATCACCTGGGAAGGTCGGGAAAAGTCAGTGCGGTACGGGATTGGCCCACGTCACGACAAAAGGTTAACAATTCCTGGGCTTCGCCAATTTCTATCGCCGCTTCATCCGGACCTTTAGCACCATCGAGGCCCCACTACATGCATTGACCTCTCCACAGATACGCTTCCGCTGGACCCCTGAAGCGGACAGCGCTTCATCGAGGCGCCGATACTCAAAGTCCCAGATCCCAGTCGCCAGTTTGTGGTCGAGGTGGATGCCTCCAATCTCAGAGCCGTCCTACCCAACGCTGTCAGGAGGATGGCAAGGTTCATCCCTGTGCGTTTTTGTCCCGGAGACCGTCCAAAGCCGAGCGCAACTACAGTGTTGGCGACCGAGAACTTCTGGCGGTCAAAGTCGCCCTCGAGGAGTGGAGGCACTGGCTGGAGGGCACAGAACATCCGTTCCTAATATGGACTGACCACCGAAACCTGGAGTATCTACGCCAGGCCAAGAGACTAAACCCCCGACAGGCCAGATGGTCCTTGTTTTTTAACAGATTCTCCTTCTCTTTGACCTACAGGCCGGGAAGCCAGAACATCAAAGCTGACGCACTATCTTGAATCCATGATCCTGACTCCACAGTGACCGATCCTGAACCCATCCTTCTCAAAGACTGCATGATAGAAGCAATGGCATGGCAAATTGAGGAGGACGTCAAGGAGGTCCTCAAGGACACGAGTCCACCCAAGGAATGCCCACCACGACGGCTCTTTGTTCCGGAGAACCTGCGATCCCAGGTGATTCATTGGGCACACACCTCTCGTTTATCCTGTCACCCAGGAACCCGTAGGACCCTGTATGCCATCGCCCGGAGGTTCTGGTGGCCATCTATGGAGTCCTCCGTACAGGAATATGTCAAAGCCTGCCCAGTATGTGCCAGGAACAAGGCATCGAATCAACCACGGAAGGGCCTTCTCCAACCGCTCCCAATACCTTCAAGACCCTGGGCCGAAATATCACTGGACTTTGTTACCGGACTTCCCGTTTCACACGGTAAAACCACCATACTCACAGTTGACGACCGCTTCTCTAAAATGGTACGATTCATCCCATTAACCAAGTTACCCTCAGCCAAAAGAACAGCAGAAGTCATGATTGACCAAGTGTTCCGGGTCCATGGATTGTCTCGCCACACTGTGTCGGACCGCGGACCTCAATTCGTTTCACGATTTTGGAAATAATTCTGCAAAGCTCTAGGGGCCAAGGCAAACCTGACCTCTGGGTACCACCCGGAAGCCAATGGACAAGCAGAGCGTCTCAACCAGCAGCTTGAGACAGGACTCCGGTGCCTGGTCTCCCAAAACCCCTCGTCATGGAGCAAGAATCTGGTATGGGTCGAACTCGCACACAATTCTCTGCCCACGTCCGCTACAGGCATCACACCCTTCAAATGTGTTCATGGCTACGATCCTCCCTACTTCGCTGACCTCGAAGAGGAAGCGTCAGTACCCTCGGTCCACGCCATGATTCGCAGGTGTCGCCGGATCTGGTCGGCAGCTCGACTGGCACTACAACGTCAAGGAGACAGAGTGAAAAGAGCTGCTGACCGGAAGAGGAGACCCGCTGTCGACAAGGAATCTGCACCTCAAGGTACCATGCCCGAAGTTAGCCCCGAGATTTGTGGGACCTTTTCCCAGTTCCAAGACCATAGGTCCTGCCGCCGTGCGCCTTCGCCTGCCTCGATCACTCCGCATCCACCCCACATTCCACGTAAGCCAAGTCAATCCGGTCCAGGACAGTCACCTGGTCCCGCCCGAACCTGCACCACCACCTCCGGAAATGGTGGTGGGAGGCCCTGTATACAAGGTCAGAAAATTATTGGATGTCAGAAAGCGGGGCCGGGGAAGTCAATACTTGGTGGACTGGGAGGGATACGGGCCGGAAGAGAGGCAGTGGGTGGCCTCCCGCTTCATTGTGGATCCCTCCCTCATCGACGATTTTCACAGGGAGCATCCTGACCTGCCTGGGCCGTCAAGAGCCGGCCGTTGAGGAGGGGGTTCTGTCACGCCGCCACGCTGGTGGCAGATCATGCTATTATTTTGTACTCATGTTTCCGGTTTATTTTGAAAGTTACTAACCACCCTCTCACCTCAGGTCACTTGCCCTTCCTTCTGCACAGCTCATTACTGGTCCACGCCCTTGATTGCTTCCACCTGTCACCAATTACTCAGTCAATAAAAGCCATCATCCACCACCTGCAGTTTTCCGAAGTGTCACAACCCGTGCATGCAAGCGTCCTCACAGCCCTTGTTCCACAGTCCTTGTTTTTGCCTTGCCTTGCCTTGCGCCTTGAGTTTGCCCCTCTTTTTCCCTCCCTAGCGGAGCGCCTTTTGTTGTCCCCTTTTTGAGTGCCCTTTTTCTCCTCTCCAGTTTGGAGCTCTTTTGGTTCAGCGTTTTGTCCCTCTGTAAGAGGTGGGGGTTTTTTTCGTGAAAATAAACTGCAGCCTTTTGAGGCCAACTGTTCACCTGCGCCTGATTCCTCCCTTCTCACGTCGTGTCACTAACATATCCACATTTACTGCAGAAAGGACTGATCTTGTTGCGGTGACAATATCTCCAGCAGTGGAGAAAACCCGTTCACTAGCAACCGAGGTAGCTGGAAGTGAGAGGTAGCGCTTTGCTAATTTTGCAATATGTGGGTATGTGGACTCATTGCCTTTCCACCAAAGAAGAGGGTCAGCTTCAAGGAACAGGCACCCTGAAGCTCGGTACTTATATATTAGAAGTTCTAATAGCTAAGGAAGTACTTTTCAGCATCAGTGTATGATTACACCAATGTTTGTATTATGCGTTTGTGATGTGGTTTTACAAATGGAGAAGGAAAGAGAACCTTGGCAACCTTTCACAAAAATGAAGAGAAAAAAGGGTGAAAACTTGGTGGGAAAATACAAGCTTGAGAGGGGGAGCAAATTCTTTTGTTACCTCATCTTTGGCGAGCCAAACATTTTTAACTGATGAGACATTGTCATACTCAATCAGTGAGCCTTACCTTTCTTGTGGAACTTTTGCTCATGTGTGAGTGACAGGGAAATAATGACTTGACTTCAACATGTTCTACAAGTGTATACACACTTCGGTGCTCCTGTTCCAACAGATACCTCTGGACAGGATGCAGCAGACAGGATGTTAATCAGCTCAAGGCTTTGATTTCATTCGCGTGTTTATTTCGTGCTTTGTCTCCTCAACCCAGTGTGTTTTTGAAATATTTTGCTAGTGATGGAGCCTATCATTAAGTAGAGACCCGAGCAAGAGAATATGCTTGTTGAAAAGGTGGGCCAACACCGACATTTGCTTCCCCCACTTCTTGATCTTTCCATTTGCAAATCACTCACACCTTCACACTTCCCTCCTACTGTCATGTACCTCAACCTTCTTCCAGCACACCAACAATCACATTCATGTAATATATTTTATTTGATTATTTTTTTTATTAGGTTTTCTTGAGCAGGGGTAGGGCAGGTTGTATGAGTCACAGATTCCCGAACAAAGATTCACATGGCAACATCTGCTTTTAGTCTGCTGAGAGACACCTCTCGTCACCTACCTGGACACAGCCCAGAAGTGTATCCACTATCCAGTGTGTTCATATATTCACCAGCCCCGACAATGTTGATTTATTTTGATAAACAATTCACGAATCGTAGAATTGTAGAGCTCATTCATATGTGCAGACTGTGCAGATGGAAAGTAAATCTGAACCATTCAGTCATCAATGATTTATTACTTATCCTGTTCATGTGAGCTGAAGCCTGTCCCAGATGACTTTGGGTGAGAATCAGAGACTAGACCTTGAACCCAAGTAGAGAGAACATAACATGTAGTCGCCCATCATGAAAAAAAACACAGCCAAAAGAAACACTTTAACAAATGTCAAGAAAGTATAAAAATGTATAGCTATTAACTCACTCCCAGCCATTTTCACTGAAGCAACCACCTTTGCTCCCTGCTGTTTTACTGGATTTTGACTGATTATGCCAGTTCCACAGAATATTCTGTTCTATTGCTATAAAAACATGGAGCCTACCAAAAGAAAGATTAGTGTCTCTTCTTTCAACAGGAAAATAAAAGATATTTGTATCTGTTTCCGTTTTGCAGCAATTAGCATTAGACTAAGTTTCATCATCATTCACAAACCTGTTGAAAACACTGGACAAAAGAGCTTGTTGCGACATGGCCTTGGCTCATCTCTTATACTCTGCTGCCACCTGCTGGCCATGTTTTGTAATAATTACCATTGCTTTAAGCGACCTCTTCATGTCAGAAGCTGTATCAAAGCCTTCTGTATGTTCTAGCATTAAAAATAAAATAAAATATCACACGTATAAATATGTTTTGGGGAGTGCAGTACAAAGTATTACAAATCGTATTTATACATATTTGAGTTTGAATGGGTTGAGATAAACAACATGGATGACTAATAAATATTAAAGTTCATTTGTGTCACAGAAGTGCTTGTAAAATTAAGTTAGTCCACTTGTTTAGTGACTAACTACAGAAGAGCTTTAGTCAATTTGAATTAAAACTGACACATGGTAGCTGATATTTTTATTTTTTATTTTTAACTCCAGTGCCAAATTTATTGTTTTACAGTGCTCCATCAAATTTCAACCAAGCTTAAACGGTTCTTGTTTATTTTTGAAGCAATCATACAAGATGGGCAGCAAAGTTGTGGGTTTGAATTGTACAGTGTGGCCATTCTTCGTATGCTTGCATGGTTTTTCCCTGCAGCTGCAGATTTTCAACTCATATTCTGGTTCTGAAAACATGATGTATGCTAGGTTAATTGAATCCTCCAAACTGCTCATTGGTGTGAATGTTTTTTGTCAATGTTCTCTGTGACTGATTGCCGATCATGGAGTCCACGTTCTATCTCGCTTCTCACCCAAAGTCTGCGGCTCAGCCATGACCCTAATGAGGACATGTGGCAGGCCTATACAAAATGGAGGGATGAATGGAGAGTGGCTGCCTGATCAAAAGCTTGAAGTGACATTCAAGTTTGCAAGCATTATTCCTCTGTGCTGTCTATTTCTCAGTGCAGGCTCTGTATTGATCTGAAAGCATATCTCATGTCATCATTAGGGGTGTCACGATTCGCCAACTCCACGATTCGATTTAAATTTCGATTTTGGGGTCACGATTCGATTTTTTTTTCGATTTTTTTTTTTTTTTTTTTTTCTCCGCTCCCCCACTTTATAACACAGAGGCATATGCTTCTGTAGGCTAAGGCTAGTCTATGATCATTGGTTCTATTCATTGTACAGTAAATCTTATTTCAAAAGATCGGCTACATATAGGTGATGCAATTTCCATATTATTTTTGTGTAAATTTATGTAATATATGATAATTGACATTAGGCAGGAATGATCAAATTCAAAGAATTTATTTACAATATAAAGTTAACCGTCTTGTTCTTACTGAAGTGTAAAATAAAAAATAAAAAAACAAAAACAAAAAGTCACAGTGGGTGCCTGCCATCTATTGACTGTTTTTGGTTACAACAGTGTGCTGTGCGTTCCTCTTAAAATAATGTGCAACAACAACAAAAAATATATTGTATCCAAAGTCATGGAACAAATACAGCCTGAACAAACTATATCCCAACATTTACAGTTGCTGGGCATACTGTAGCGTGGTTCAAGTACACTAATTAAATGTTTGAATCCAGCGTTTTCCACAGCCGAATAAGGCTGCAGGTCTGCTGCTATAAATAGACCTATGGCGTTAGTTATAGCTTTCGCGCGAGCTGAAGTGTGTGGAAGTTTCACTGTAAATGAGGATGAAATTGGTTGGACCGTTGTTTTCCCACTTCTAGTTGAATTTGATAAATCTAAATCTTTGTGATGCCTGCGTAAATGTCCCGTCATGTTTGTCGTGTTTCCCGTGGCCGAGTACAGTACGCGCACATAGCATATCTTGCAAACTGTGGTCTTTTTATCGACAACGTGAATGTTGTCGACATAACTCACCGGGAACGCAAAATGTTTCCAAACTGGTGACGAGAGAAGCGGGAGCGGCTTGAAGCACCATTGCTGTGTCTGTCCGCGCTTGCCATCATGACTGCAGGAGAAGTCAGCTAACCCCGGGTTTTCATTGACTGCGGTTGCGGTGCGGTGCGTCTTGACTGCGTGCTCCGGACGGGTCAATTTTTTTGTCAATCCACACCGGCTCCGCACAGCTGCGGTCCGGCAGCTCCGTCGCCGCCCACTTCCCAACGTATCTCGCGGGACCGTGCGCGCGCGATCATGTGGCATTTCACAACGACAAACATACAGAAAGTCTGTGCTTCTTCTGCTATGAGATTCCATGCAGCATCTTTTTTTTGGTTGTCCTTGTAAAGTATATTAATAACGAGAGTCGGGTCAGTGCGTGCTCAAGGCGAGCGCCACTCTTTATTTCTGTCTTCCGCGTCCGACTGCCGCTCAGTACGGCAAGCGAGACGGGCACAACAAGCAATCGCGAACATCAAACTCACAATACATTACAGTCTTTATAAAAAGGAAGTGCCGTGTCATATATTATTTTGTGGTTTTCCACCTCCAATTTATTAAACCTCTCCGCGTCCATGTTCGCTGGTGTCTAAACCGTGAATGAGCACATGGCCCGGCGACGCCCACGTCACGTTCTGCTGATAAGCTTGCGAAATAGGAGCTGGCGAGTGTTTTTTTCTGAAAGGTAACCGGAAATTTATTTTGAAACTGCCTCTGTCTTCCTGTCCCGCTCGATGTGTTTTGTGCTAGCTTGCCATTTGCCGGAGGCCTACCGCTGCGGCGTCCGGCAAAAATAGAAAATAGGTCTATCCTTGCGGAAGGCTTGCGGCACGCCGGCGGGGGGGGGGGGCATCGAATCGAGTGTCCTCTCTTCTATTTCGATGCTCGAAATCGTGACGTAATTTCGATCGATTTCGATAAAAAATCGAAATCGTGACACCCTTAGTCATCATAGTGCCTAAAATAAACTTTGATTTCCACGTAAGTCAAATGTGAAACCTACCATTCAACTCAGCCAGGCTTCTTTGATTCTGAGCTGAGTCAGCACCGCTTGTGTAATGACAGGGCATAAAGTGGTTCAATGACACTGGGGTGTGCAATTAGCTAATGCAACTGGACAGCCATTTAAGAGCCAGACCAAGGATGTAAAGGAGGCAGTCATGATGATGGTGCATCATTGTATTTTTTATTATTTTTTTGCAGACTCTGGTTCGAGTCCAGGCTCCGGCTTTCCTGGGTGGAGTTTGCATGTTCTCCCCGTACCTGCGTGGGTGTTCTCCGGATTCTCCGGTCTCCTCCCACATTCCAAAGACATACATGGCAGGTTAATTGGGTGCTCTGAATTGTCCCTAGGTGTGTTCGTGAGTGTGGATGGTTGTTCGTCTCTGTGTGCCCTACGATTGGCTGGCAACCAGTTCAGGGTGAACTCCACCTACTGCCCATAGCCAGCTGGGATAGGCTCCAGCACCCCCGTGACCCTGGTGAGGAGTAAGCGGTTAACAAAAATGGATGGATGGATGAATTCATATTGCAAACTGTACAATGGGAAAATAAACTGGTGGAAACCTGTTTTTTGATGTCGACTGCATTGTGGTTGCATGCAGGCTTTTAGAGTAGACTCATTTCTTAATGTACTTTAGTGACCACCTGCCAAAGATCAAGCATATATTATAGGTGCAGTATCGATTAGACAAAAAGCCATCATAAATTGTGTTCGGCGCGGCTAGGGGAGATGTATGAGGGTTTTTTTGTTAGAAAAAAAAAATGTTGCCGTTCTGCCTATGTAGTCAAGGACAATGTCATTAACCATGGGGCTTTGGCCAAAGCGTGTGCTGCAAAATGCATTCATGTTTTCCCTGTCACCCAGAGTTGTCCTTGTACTGGTAGAACACATCAATGTGTACATACTCCTGATACCCACAAGACACTTCTCCATATTCTTGTTTTTAAAGCCGCCACACAACTGCACATTTTCTGAATAAAATTAAAAGCTAGCAAGGAAAATAGAATTGGGAAAGGCTTCATGATAAATTAAAGCATTTGAAATTCCTGTTAAACTCACAGGGATAAAACCAGGTGTGAATCCCGCTCTCGTGTTTGGACTTGACACCGCAAAGCAGAAGGCCATCTGGCAAATTGGCAGAAAGCTAAACAACAGTGTTTGCTGCAACTCCTCTTGTGCAACTGTTTATATTTGTAAAGCGGTGCAGCAAATGCGACAAACACAACAACTGATGTTTTCCCCACATAACTCAACCAGTTGCAATTATTTTCCTTACATATGGTTGGCAGATTGACTGAATTTATTGCTATTGTAGCATTGGGTATTTACTGTTTACTTCAATCTGTGGGTGTTGATTTGAAAGAAACCAGGTGGTCTCTCCTTTGTTGGTTGTAGGTAATTTTTATCAGATCATTAGGGGGATTCTGGAGCCTTCGGTGCCTGTGGTCTACAGGTGGGTTCATTAGAACCAAGTGGTTTGACAGCTTTTTGTTTGAGAAAGAAGGTACCCCCACAAAAAAAAAAAAAAGTGCCCAAAGCATTCTTACTATTCCAACCATATGATGTGTGTTGGTTTGGCCTGACAGTAAAGCAGATTTATACACAATTCACTGCTTATTGTATTTTGTAATCTGCATATTGCTTGGACTAAAGTCAAATCACTGATGTCAGAAATACAATATGCTTACAAAGATTATTTTCACAAATTCTTCTCTGAACAGAAACGTCTTGTGCAAGCATCTGTAGGGATTTCTCGGTTACATATTGCACTGCAAAGCCAAAAATCAGAGAAAGCATGAGGAGCGGAGGATGACAACTTCAGCAGGTATGCTCAGTTTTTCACGTTTCACACAGTGCGTGATATCACGTGACTTAAATGTACTCTCAGAGAGACTTTTGGCGTGGCTCTGCGCAGTATTTCAATGACAACTTGGGTGTAGTAGTGCAGCTGCTTCTCATCACAAGCATTCCCACTAGATTTGCTTACAATTTCAGTACTCAAATTACAGCACTCTGTCTTATATATATATATATATATATATATATATATATATATATATATATATATATATATATATATATATATATATATATATATATATATATATATATATATATATATATATATGTCCTTGTGGAACAAAAGAGATGCCATAGCAATGATCGTTGTGATTTGAATGGGTGTGTACATGTTAATCATTACAGTAGCAACTAATCTGCAGATATACCTAATCTAGTATGATCACACCACTTGGACAAACTATACACGATTGGTGAAATAATGAATTTAGTTAAAACACAACAACAACAACCAAACACCGTGTCAGTATGCCAATGTGTGTTTGTTACTGTTCACAAATGCATGTATCCAAAGCAATATTTATTTGACTTTTGATTAAATTATGAGCATTGACTAAAGTTTTAAACTCACACTGCATGAAGTTGTTTCTGGTTTTATCTTTGTACGTATGGAAATGTTTATTGTGGCTCTTTACTGCTCTGAAGTGACGTACATTTAGAATCCCCCAAAATTGGATTGGACCCATGGATCAGCTCCAGACCACACATGTTGATGGCGTTTTTGATTTTGTTCTTTAATGATATGTCAGATTATTCATGGTCATGGTTCATGGCTGAATCATAAACAATTAGCAATGACAGACTGTCATGAGCAAGTGAGTTCCCGCAGCAGCTCACTCTTGTAATATTTCACCTGGTCATTTTTTCCCCTTTCACCCAAGAAAGTTGTCTGTTTGTACTAACTCAGTTGTCAAAAGTGAGGTTTAGGAACAAATTTCTACAAATATCTTCTTCGGCAACTGTACAGGAGCAAGCCTGTCATTTTCCCCAGGAATAGACGCCTAGTTAAAATTACAGCTTTTAAGGACTAGAAATTGATGCACTGTCTGTTCGCAAAGGAGCCCTGAGAATATAACCATGTGGTATCATTTTTACATTTATTCAAGGTTTATGATGTAAACATGGGTCCTAAATGACATATGACACAGTGTGTATTTAGCCGAGGTCTGTGCAGCATTAGCATTTTTTTTTTTTAAAAGCTCCTCCACCATAAATTGTACAGTTGGTGAAACTTTCCTTCAACTCTGAAAAGCTTCTTGTAACTATTTGCATTAAAAAAAATGTTTGGGGGATTAAAAGAAAACTCCCCTATGTTGTTAATTGTCATTTGCAAATTAAAACTGTCGTGTTGTTGCTGTCGACATAAAAAAAATTGGACTGTTTGGTTTTAGGACTTTTAATTTCACCTAGTGAGTTTGTTAGATATATATTAGTGCTAAAATTGCAACTCAGTGATGGTGTAATGAGTGTGAATGATTGTGTTACTTTTTGCATACTGTATGAATGAATGGATGGATGAAAAAAAAACACACAGCAAAGGTTGTTTTGTAAAGATATTTTATTTGACAAGATAGCAATGGTGCATAATACAAACTGTTTATGGTGGAAAGTAGAAGAGACTGCATGCATGCACATAGTTTTCGCATTATTCATAACAGGCTTAAAAAAAGATTAAAAAAAAAACAACTTACGTTACAATTTTTGAGCATTTTATGAACTCAAATTGAAATGATTTACTTTGCGAGTATATAGCCTACTATCAAATGCATTTCATTTTCTTAGTCAACTGTGCATTTTTTGTCATCATTATTGATAATGTTACGTAGTATTGCAGTACTGATGCAGCTGACATGACCTCATAATTTTCTTCTGAATTGACACTGACAAAAATGGTAAGGACATCAACTGTGCGACTGGGGGCGCCCTTGATCAGCCACATAACTCGGCCATCCCTGCAACCCCCCAAGAGGACACACGCAGACACACTTGTGGGATCAGCTATTCAGATTGCATGCAAATCTATGAGTGTGACTGTGATAGAAAAGTGCTGTTGCATTCCTGCAGAGCGCGCGCGCGAGACCCCTATTCCCCTTCCTCCTCCTTCCTCTCTCTTCCATCCAGCTCTTCTAGCCGGCGGCGGCGGAAAGATTTTCAATCCCGGCTGCAGATGCGCGAAACCGGGCTGCGGAGTGGGAGAGACGCGGGTAGCCGGTAGAGAAGTTGTGGAGAGCCTCGGTCCAAAATTCAAACCCATTCAAAACCATTTGGAGTTGTCGCACACTCCACATTTGTGATCGAATTAACGTAAGAAAAGTTAACTTATGCAAATTCGTGCGGCGGTCATGAGTTCGCAGCGGAGACTCGGAGCCAGCCGGGCAACGCTGCTCCTAGCCGGGCTGCTGGCGGTCCTGTTGCGGTCCTGTGCGGCTAGTTGCCCGGAGAAAGACTTGGAGGACCGTGAAGAAGAGGCCAACGTAGTTTTGACGGGCACAGTGGACGAAATCATAAACATGGACCCGGTGCACAACACCTACTCTTGCAAGGTGAGTGCGTATCCATGCGGTTTGTGATTTTTGCAACTCGCAAGCCAGTACACCTGCTGCATGTAACACTTCATAAAATGGAGCGTATGCATTTAGAGGTCCACACTTGTTTGGCCAGAAAGAACGGAATAAGTTATTTGCAGTGCACACGCAATTGGTGAGGCAGTGGTTTCCTTCTCCACGAGGAACACATGAGACATATAAAGACCACAAATTTGCCACAGGAGGCTGATACAATAATTTGTATCAAATAGCCTATATTTGTGCATCAATGGCTGATATATACAGTACCTGACTCAATTGAAATTCCTCACTCATTGATATGTCTCTTAAGTGTTTTAGGAACAACATTGTATATTTTAGCAGATTTTCTCTTACATTTTCTGATTTTATTTGGTGACCAATCACTTGACAAATGCTCCCCCCACCACTTCATTGACAAATTGATCTATTTTTGTGTTTTTCACAATTTGCACAATTTGCACTGTATTTATGTTCATATTTATGTTCTTCTAATAAATTACATTACATTACATTATATATTTTAGTATGGCTCCCGCCTCCCGTTGAGGAACCGAATTGAACATATAAGATGAAAATATTTGTGATAAACCTTCAATACATTTCTAGGTGAGATGAAAGATCCCAGCATAGGCTAATAAACATGAAAAAAAAAAAACATAGAACAAATAACTTGACTCATTGTGGGGGGAGTTAGTGTGTCTGGTAATTCACTAAGGTGATTGTTCTTGATTATTTGGAATAGAATATTAAGCACGATGATCCAGTAGTCAGCACAGTTGTCTCACAGTTCTGAGGTTTGGGTTCGAATCGCATAATCTTGTGTGGAGTTTTTTGTTGTTGTCCCTACTCTTGCGTGTTGTGTTTTCTCCGGTTACTCCAACCTTATTCCACTTTAATTAATAGTTCATTGTAGGGGTGTTAAAAAAAAAAAATCGATTCGGCGATATATCGCGATACTACATCGCGCGATTCTCGAATCGATTCAATTAAAAAAAAATCGTTTTTTTTTTTTTTTTTTTTTTTTTTTTTTTTTTTTTTTTAAGAGCTCAGAATTGTTCATTCGGTAGTCTTACCGATTCAACGTCTTATCATCATTGCCTTTTTTTTTGTGTGTGTGTGTGTGAATCGATTTTTAAACTTCCATTTTTAATGGAAAAATATTCAACAAAACGTCTGACTTCGGGTTAGGATTCACACCTTGAGCATGGAAGAATGTTATATGAACGGAACATTAAGCCTTAATATTTTTATTTTAATGCTGTTCAAACATGAAACAGATTACAACCTCTATAAGACTGAAATTTCAGATAAATAAATAATACATTTTCATATAAATCTTACACTCTACAAGCTTACTGATTAGTATTTTCTAAATTTGAATGAAAAAAAATCGCAACAATCGACTTATAAATTCGTATCGGGATTAATCGGTATCGAATCGAATCGTGACCTGTGAATCGTGATACGAATCGAATCGTCAGGTACTAGGCAATTCACACCCCTAGTTCATTGACTCTAAATTGCTCTTAGGTGTGAATGGTTTGTATATGTTTGCCCTGGATTTGGCTGCTGACCATGCAGTTCAGAGTGTCCACCTCTCAACCAAAATCTGCTGGGTAATTGCAACTCACCCATGATGACCCAAGTTAGGACAAGCGCTAAAGAAAACGTACATGCCAATAAAATGTTACCACTGTTTTTTATTTTTTATTATTATTATTATTTAAATAATTCTTTCAGGACTATCAACAATGAAGCACACAATTATCACCCGGATGGATTGAAAGCAATATACTTTGGAGGAGAGAGTGAAGATGGCAGAAGCATATTTCGAATCAGTATCGATAACCCACACTCAGAGACAATCTCCCGTGATAAAAGTCTGGTTGAGTTTGTCGCTGATTCCTCCAGATGGTGTTGAGGGCTCTCCTTGCAGACCTTGGCCTACCACTATGTCCTTTATTTATTCACATTGGTTATGACATATCCTTTTTACTTGAACTTCTGCAGAAGACGTCTAATTGTGAGCCTGCTTCGAGGATTTCTTCCCGGAAAGTCAATGGTGAACTGTTACTCAGTGTGGGTTACCGATTTGGATTCAAAATGCTTCCACAATCTTTACTCTCTCCTCCACAGTATATTGCTTTTGATCAATTAGGGTGAGAATTGTGAAAAAAAAAATCTGTTATGTTGGAAATTGTCAGATTACAAAAAAATGGTAGCAGTTTATTGGCCCACCCGATGGCCTATAAAATGTGATTTATATTCACATCTTTATGACATTTTGGCTGCAAATTTTGTGTGGTCCTCAAAATAGCACTGAAAAAAAAAAAAAAAAAAAAGCAAAACAGCTTCTGGTGCTTCGCTCTGAAAGGAGTCGTCCTCTCTCCCCATTTCATGGGCACTCATTGTGAAACTTATGCACCGCACCGCAGTAGACTTGTGGTAGACCACCCTATAATCTGTCAAAATAAACAACTGTGTTTGGTCAACTTGCTTTCCGTCTCCGAACGAATGAGATGAGTAGATTAGAGGCACGCCGTTCTTGCAATGGAGACCGAAACCACTACCAATTGCTAAAATGAGACTATTCCTCTAAAATGGAAATGGTCCCCCTGTGACAATGCGTACATCTGACCTGACCATCAGCCACTTCCTGTAATGTCAAGCAATCTTTGACTGCAGACAGTGGCTGGTTCCCTTGTGGATCCAGATAAGATTTATTATTGTATCGCACTGAATGAACTCCCGGGATACTTTATTCGCACAACACAGAGCAAAGTTTTATGTATTTCAACAATTGTGTCCATGTGTACTGTATGTACAGTAGGGGTGTGAATTGCCTCGTACCTGACGATTCGATTCGTATCACGATTCACAGGTCACGATTCGATTCGATACCGATTAATCCCGATACGAATTTATAAGTCGATTGTTGCGATTTTTTTTCATTCAAATTTAGAAAATACTAATCAGTAAGCTTGTAGAGTGTAAGATTTATATGAAAATGTATTATTTATTTATCTGAAATTTCAGTCTTATAGAGGTTGTAATCTGTTTCATGTTTAAACAGCATTAAAATAAAATATTAAGGCTTAATGTTCCGTTCATATAACATTCTTCCATGCTTAAGGTGTGAATCCTAAAAAAAAAAAAAAAAAAAAAAAAAAAAAAATCGATTTTGCCTATTATTGAATCGATTCGAGAATCGCGCGATGTAGTATCGCGATATATCGCCGAATCGATTTTTTTTTTTTTTAACACAGTATAAACTAGAGCAGTGGTGGGCAAATTCGAGGGCCGCAGTCCTGCAGGTTTTGTATGTTTTCCTGCTCCGACTCAGCTGATTCCAATCAACAGGATCGTTAACAGGCTTATGCAGAGCTTGGTGATGAGCTGATCATCTATCAGCTGAGTTGGAGAAGGGAAACATCCAAAACCTGAAGGACTCCGGCCCTCGAGGACTGAGTTTGCCCACCACTCAAATAGAACGTGTTATACTACACTGTTCCACTGTTTATTTCTCACAAGGCACCTGTGTCCTGAAGGTGGATTGATTTTTGTAAAATAAAAATATCTTGTTTCCGCAATCTGTATCTGCATGTAAACCAGCATGATGGCTTCTTCTATAACAATATTTTCGTGTGGAAATGGTTTAATTAGTAATATTATTTTAGGTAGTTATGTTGTGTTTTCCTGTCGTCCTTTGACTAACAGGTCAGGGTGTGGCGCTACTTGAAAGGAAAGACCAGCATAAACCGTGAAATTCTCTTGGATGGTGGCAACAAGGTGTTGATCGGTGGCTTTGGCAACACAGGAATCTGCGACAATCAAGTTGCCACGGGTGACACTCGCATATTCTTCCTTAACCCTGCCCCGGAGTCCATGGGGGCCGAACACAAGAATGAACTGATGCTCAACTCAAGCCTGATGAGGATTACGCTGCGGAACCTGGAGGATGTGGAACACTGCGTGGAAGGTAAGCAGAAATAGCAATCAAATGTGATGAAATGCCAAATCCTAAAAAACAATTTTTTTTTTTTTTTTTTAATAGACTGAAAGTAAATTAAATTGCTAATCACTTAAAGCTGCTAAGATTTCATACACTGGATACTTCTTAAATTATATAGCCTCGGGCTTACAGACTCTGTTTCCCAGAATTCTATGAATCAAGGACACCTGAGTCATTTTAGGTGCTTTGTTGCTATAGTGAATCTTAAGCCTTGCCTGGAGGTGGGTGTGCCTGACGAACACCTGAAGGATCAGACTTTAGTGGTCAAAGAGTGATTCCTGACCTTTACACTCAATTGCTTTGCTATTTTTAAACCGGGGTTAAATAGTTTACCATTTATAGCCTTGTAACAGTCTAATCTACGTGTGCCCACTTTTTATGACTGCTACGGACCATTTTCAATTTAATAAATTAAACATTAGCTTGCAATTATACGATTCAAAGTTAATCTATTTTCTTATGAGATGAACAATGTAGCCATAAATAATACATCTTTAAAGTTCATGCAGATGCGTGTCACCTGTACCATCTTGCCAGTGGGAAGTGAGCTTGCTGTTGTTTTAACTTTTACTTTTTGCAACTGTTTTAAGTTTGTTTCTGGGGGTGGGAGTAAGTTCATGAAAATGTCCGTTTTTCATTGTTTTTCACGGGGCCAATTAGCATGTGTTGAATATGACTGATGCTTTGCGCGGGAAATGGGAGGTGGAGTGCACCATGTTGTTACTGCGACTGCTTCCAATTCGACCGTGAGAGTTTTGGGGGAGGGGGAGGCGAGTTTTGTGTGTGTGTGTGTGTGTTATTATTGTTATATATTAAACAGATTTTATTTTTTTATAAGAAAAAGTAGGTCCGCCTTTCCAGAGTGTTCAAATGTGTTGTTGAGGTGTGTTGGAATTTTAGCTCACATGTAGAGCTCTGCTCTCTCAAACCGAAGATGTAGTCGTGGTGCGGTCTCGATTCCCACTCTCCTCCATAAAAAGGCCGGCACGAGTGTCCTCTTTTTGCGAAAATCAAAATATGGTCACCCTATTTAATTTAAAATTCAATTTCTATCCTCTGAATGAGTAGACTGGTTTGGAAACTTGAAACATTTAATTACCATGCTATGTTCAATGAGTCAACAGTCTCATCTGTTTACAACCTGTAATTCAGTTATTTAGCACAGCTAAAGTTTGGATCCCTTCTCTCCACACCCAAACCATGCCAGAGTTCCTGCTAACAGGTCACTCACTGATTTGGTCCAGAAATCAGTCTGTTCAGGGAAAATAATACCAACATGTTCACACCTGACCAAATGAACTTCACCAAAGTTGAAAACAAATTTAAGTTTGATGAAACTAAATACATGTGGTGCTAGCCCGCTAAGACAGGATTGCGGTCTAAACATGTAAGAGTTTCCAAGACTTCATTTCTCATGTTTTCACTATGCTATTCAACGTTGAAGAAGATTGGCAGGTTTGGACCTCAAATCTTTATAAATTGGACCGAATGATAACATGTCTCCATCTAAGAAAATGGGTCTTTTGGCTCATTTTTGGCTACATTTGAATTAAAACTACAAACATTCAGTCAGATCAGATTGTGTGCAACCACCACTTTCAGAGATTCAGATGTTAGCAATGGGACAAGATTCTACCTGCCACCGAACTCATTGTGCGCTCCCATGCTTTCTCTTCATTCTTGACATGTTGGATAGACTCCGGAATGCCTGGCAGGGAGACAGACTGGGAGACATGCTCTCAAGAAAAGGGCTTTGTGTGAGATACTTGACACTAGGAATTTGAGAAGTCAGGAGAAGTAGGAGGAAATGCACATCCCGTACCATTCTAAGACCAATAGAGTACTTCAAACAAAAGTGTTCTGAAAAGTGGGATGTGTATGTAGATATGTTGTGATGCGTTAAATGGAAACACTGATCATTTTATTCTGTGCGGAGTTGAATCTGACCTGTAAACAGTTTCCTATCACTGTCCCGGCAACACACCCAGCAGTGAAACATGTATCACGTGGACAACTGCTTGTTGATAGGCATTCAGTGAGCCCTCCCCTGAAGAAGGTTTACGATATCCCAGTAAAAACGGTTTTAAGGAAAAATCTGCAAATTCATCGCAAAAAGTTATGCTTTGTCTTTGACGTTCTAAGAATATCAAATGTATGCTGTCTTTTATTATATTTTCCAGCTCATTTTCATTTCATCCCCATTGTTGACTTAATTACAGTGGCAGAGGCGGGTTTGGGAAGCTAGCAAGCCCATTTGATGGAAAAGTGTTGAACACATGGCGATGTTATCACTTTTGCTCCTGCCTAGCTCGTGATGACTTTTTCCTTCAATAGTATGACACGGTGGAGAAAGAAAAGGTTGTTTCTTCCTTTCTGTCTTCCTCCCCTCACTTTCTTGGCCTGGTGAGAGATTGTCCAGTATTTGTATCATCCTTGCTTAATATTTACTGTGTATGTGTAAGAGGAATTTTCCTGCTCAGTCATTCGATCTGTGATCGGGCTCCATGGCGATTTGGTTAGCCGGCTTTGCTGAGATCCTGACGGGGGTCCTGATTTACCAGTAGGAGGTCCTGCTTAATGACGTGCAAGCAGACAGGTCTGTGGAATTTTTCTCGGGGTGGGTGGGATAGAGAACTGTGTGAGTCAAGCCCCCCTCCCCTTCATTCCCTTCTTTCTCCCTTTCCCTCCACTGCTCCCTCTGTGAATGTGTCTTGGCCTCTTCCCACTGTTTGTGCAAGGTGGAGGCAATGACTTTTCTGGAATGTCTAACCTGCTGCAGACACCTGTCCTTCTTTTCCCTATACGAGAATATTTTCTTTAATATTGCAGGTCATTTATTCATCTGAGGTTTTATTTCCCAGCTTCACCTCATGAGTCAGTCCATGGCCAAAGGTTTTATATAAAATGTATTTATTCATTTATTTTTAGAAATAGTGTGTCTTTAAATATTTTTCTCTTCTAGCTTAGACACTAGTAAGTCATTCTTTGTGGAACAAGGCATCTTTTTATAAAAACGTACAAATATGCTGTACTTTTTTCTGAGAGAAAGTCTGCCGTTACGAAGAATTAGATAGAATTCCAAATTTGCACCCTCATGCGATCCAGATTGTCACACATATACCGTAAGCCTACATGAGCAACTAGGATGACATCAGAATTAAAACATTCTAAATTTCAGTAGTTGATATTTACTCAAGAATTACTGCTTGGTAGTCTTTTTAATCCAATAAAAAACATGATTACCATGAAAAATTCAGATACGTTGAAAAAAATAGTAGACACACAATCCACTTTCAGCTTTTTATTGAATAGTCAAACTCGATTGACATGACCCTGTCCCTATATTTAGTTATTCTTTTGTCGCTCAACTCATTTTGTAACATGTGGCACTATTTGGTTCTCATATATGAGAAAATATTAACTGTCCAACAGGGCTTAATATGTTGCAGCCTGACTAAACTATATGAGCACTCGTGGAGATAATTTTCTGCTCCTCATCTTGTTTCACTCCATAACACAGACCCGAAACCTTACAACACAAATACAAAATGTAAACACTAGCTAGTCGCTACAGTAGGCCAAAACTCAAGTCTGGACCTTCAATGTTTTTTATGTCACTTAAAAGGCCATGCCCCCTTTAAAGGCGTACAGCTCAGGAGTGCAGCGGTTAATGTGTCGTCTGGCTTGTCCCAACATACAATTATTACATTTTATGAAACAAATTTTCATTTCTGTACATTCTGTTATTCGTCCCCCCCCCCAACACAACGCAGTGCTATTTTTTTTAAATCAAGACTTGGACATTTTTGTTTTTTTTCTGGGTGTACTGTAAAATATTTTAGTAAATAACATTAATGCAAAATTATTTTTTTATCCATTTATTCGACAGCCAATCTTACAGTCTTTATCGGATATTAGAGAGAAATCCAGCCATCAGAGTTGCCAGGTGTTTAATAGGGATGTAATGATAAGGGCAATATCATGATATCGTGATATTAAAACTGCCACAATATCGTCTTTGTCATGTTCACAATATTTAAAAGAAACGCCTCTGTTTAAAGCACGTCCGCCTCCCAGTTCTGAGGACTCTGGTTCAAGTCCAGGCTTTGGCCTTCCTGGGTGGAGTTTGCATGTTCTCCAGGTGCCCACGTGGGTCTTCTCCGGGTATTCCGTAGAGATAGACCGATATGCTTTTTTCAGGGCCGATACCGATTCCGATTATCGGTAGTCAAGGAGGCAGATAACCGATATTTGAAGCCGATATTCATTTGCAGTAAAAGTTAAAATGTTGGCACCAAATTTTTGAATAATGCAAACCCTAACCGTTCTTTACAATGGATTCTCACACTGCACTTTTCATTTTACATCCTTCTATCTGCAATAAGACGTTGGTGGCGGGGGGAGTTAAATGTGGGGGCCAATGTGACATTACCTTTTATAGCATTTGGGATACTTGTAGTTTTATTCTATAAATGTTATATTTTTATATTTTGAAGTAATAGGAGGAACCCTGTCATTCAAAATGTGCATCAGCTGTGGCATTACTTATTACTACAGCAAAAAAAAAAAAAAAAAAAAAATTCCATGAGAAAAACTATTCATCCCTGAACACCATACAGTTCTTGTAGACCTTATTATAATTATTGTTATTGTTACCATATAGACAGTTTTGATAAGCTGAGGATCTTAAATCGAGAACAGCAATATCATGCTACTCCTCTCTACAAGAGAACTGTCAAAAGACACTTCATCATGTAGTTTAACAAGCACTGTCTTAGCTGTCCACATGAATAGTTACTAACACACGAGAAAGTTATACAACACACCAAACATGAGCTCATTATTCAAAGTATGAGGCACGTAACGAAATTACATCACTGAACATTAATTGCAGCCGACTACGGCCGTAGATGTTACATATTAGTGGCATCCATTGAGAGCATAATGTCCCAACTCACAGCAGACATGACGTGAAAAGAGAGACAAAACAAGCAAATAAGCACACTATACTTTAGTGCACTTCTCTACTAATGCCAAACATACGGAAGAGAACACGTTCGTGTAGTTAAACGGTGTTTGAGACACTTAATTAGTTACGGAGCGGACTTTAACGAGGTGCACAACGAGCTGTCAATCAAATCGACGTCGAAGCTTAAGGCACACAATGGCAAACCAGTGCGACAAATAAACACAATATAAAGTAACTAAACGCTATTTAGTGTCACTGTGGCATCTCACTGCATAATAACCGCTATGCAACAAGTAGTGGACGTGACCCAGAATGCAATGTGTGCGTCACGAGAGGTAAATATAATGACATTACTCTACTCTTAACATGGAACTAGACAATATAATAATGACAACTGTTAATATTTGGAACCTTTCTAACAAACATTATATACTTAATTAAGTGAAAATGTGTGTGATTCCCTCCCCGAGTAGTTCAAGTAGCGAATTAGCTACTGGGTGTTAGCCTACATGCTAAGCTGAACACACCACTGTTAGCTAGCGGGGATTCAATGCAAGGCAATGCAGCTCCATTCATATAGTGCATTTAATACACAACATAATTCAATGTGTTTAGCTTATCATGGTGAAACGATCGGCGGAGTCTCTTCTCTTTTAACTTACCTTCGAAGCATGTGTCTGTCGCGTTGTGTCCGTGGGTGCGTGTGTGACCGGCTACTGTGATACAGGCATACACTACTGATTGGTTCTGGCTCTTGCACGGCTAACCAATCAAATGCTGCTATGGGCGTTACATTGCTGGAGTTGGACTCCATAACAGACAGAGACGCTCTGGGCTGCATTCGAAGCGAAAAGACGGAGTTTTAAATGGATCGCTCATATCGGCCGTCAGATTAATAAAACAGACCGATACCGATATGTACCAATATGTCAAATATCGGCCCCGATTATCGGCCCGACCGATTATCGGTCTATCTCTACTATTCCGGTCTCCTCCCACATTCCAAAGACATGCATGGCAGGTTAATTGGGCGCTCCGAATTGTCCCTAGGTGTGCTTGTGCGTGTGGATGTTTATTCGTCTCTGTGTGCCCTGCGATTGGCTGGCAACCAGTCCAGGGTGTACCCCGCCTCCTGCCCAGAGCCATCTGAGATAGGCTCCAGCACCCCCCGCGACCCTTGTGAGGAATACGCGGTCAAGAAAATGGATGGATGGACATCTGTTAAAAAAAAAAAAAAGTCACGTTGATCTTCATTTGTGCAGTTCTAGCACCCTCAAGTGGCTAATTTATTAGTGCAATTTAATTTTCATTAGGGATGTTTTGGCCTTGTATATTTAAAATCTATGCTAATTGTCAGATTTAGGGGAATGTAATTTGCTTGTGAAGCGATCATGTGCTTGCATTAGCCTCAATATTGAGATTGTAGGTGGTTTATTTGCATTGCTGTTATGTAAAAAAGCACAATATTGTGCTTTTTTTTTAGTATGAGCTTCTTTTTTTTTTCTCTCAATATTGTGACCTTTTTTAAATACCACCAACCCCCCCACAATGTCGTGATAATTATCGTATCGTGACCTTCATATTGTGATAATATCGTATCGTGTTGATTGGATATCGTTACAGCCTAGTGTTTAAGAGCAACTAGAAAGGTTTAACACATCCAGGCATTTTCAATCCAAGTTGTTTTGCAAACCTGTACATAATAAAAGGATATCAAAAATTCTAAAAATAAAATAAAATAAAAGTATGTCATGGGACCTTTTAAAGGGTTACTAAAATAGCCCAGACTGGGTAGGAGCGAGATCTCTCAATTAATTCAGTTAATCCTTTCAAGACTACCGACCTGTAAGGTCCAAAGTTAGTTGACGTCAATGTCTCTTTTAAATCATTTTAAAGGTGAAGAAGAAGCAAATTGAAATGCCCAAAGCGATTCTGAGCAGTCACTTGGATGTACAGTGACCCGGAAAAGTCCCTCTTGTGTCTGAGACAAAAAGAAATCAGAGCAGCAGTCTGCATGAGATTTGGGCTCCCTCTGGGCAACTGAATTCCTATTCCTGGGTTACATTACTAAAGCGGGGCAGCTGCTGTAGCAAGTGCGGCACTTTACTGTCATCACGCCAAAACCATTGGATTTTGGGGAATAAAGTTTTGCTGGGACACCCAAGAGATTGGAGAAGCCCTAATGGAATTTGCATTTTTTGAACCACAACTATCAAATATATCTAAAATAAGAAAAACATTTTTTTTTTAAATTAATAGTCCCACAATAGATGTAATTTGAATCCAATCAAATTATTTACTTGATGCCAACACAACTGTCAGGTTTGCACATACAGGAAGCACGGCAGACTTAACAGTTGGGAGTCTCACTTTTATCAACAAGCACGGGATGGCTGGCTTGTTTTTAGCCCTTCGGACAACACCTCAGTCAGTCTCTGTGACTTCCTTTCCACCCACTCATCCGTCCCTCTGTCAATGAGTTGTCATGGTGAACCCACTTTGACTGCCATGTTTTCTTATCATCACTTTGCCTTACTTCTAACTTTCATTCGTTATCTTCAGTCAGCCTCTCGTGTTCTTTAGATGACCTACACATACTATATACAGAATGTCATCAGTTATATGATGTCTTCCGATAAAATAAGTTACTGTCAGCAGGAATAATAAATAATGAGTGGTGGAGTCACACTTTTAGTGTCTTTACCTTTTAACAGACACTATTTGACTAAGTAAGGTGGAGTTGGTGTTAACTCATTGTACAGGGATATGTCAGATGTAAATACATGAAACATGATTTGCTATAGTAATTAGAATCAACTTGCTAACAAGCTCTTATATGTTAACATCTCTTCTGCGACTTAAATGCGATCGAAGCTCATACAAATTCCTCAAATTGGGTCAGTTTCTTCCAGACTCATGGCAGGAACTTGTCCTGCTCCGTTGTTTTAGCCAACAATGGGAAGGACATGATGGCTTTCTGAGTCAAACAGAGATAAGTGGAAAGGATGTCTCACCAACTTGACCATGTCTCTGTGTATACACCCCCCCTCCCCCGCACACCGCCACACGCGCGCACATACAATTTCTACCCTCATACAATGAAAATGTACTTTAATGAAGCATAGAAGCCTGTTCACAATCACAATTAATTAAAAAAGCATACAATAAAAACATCTTCACACATATTCCCAACCATCCAACCAAGTCTTACATGAAATATTGTTATGTGTTGTCATTGTCCAACATCTTAAAAAGCCTGTAAGCTATCGCCAATAATGCATCGTTCGCACAGTGATTAACTCGGCCTTTTCATAAGAGGCAATCTCCTCCACTCAGCCTACAAAGTTGTTTGTCAATCTGAGCCAAACATTACCCACAATCCGCAAATAGTGACGTTGCACATTGCATTTAAGATTTATGTGAATATTTTTTCTGCCTGTTTTTATTTTTTCATTTTTTAAATCTTGCTATTGCCAGTCACAGTTATTGTGAGAACGCTTCAAAAATTACGGCTTAAAAAACATTTGTATTTTTTATTTTTTTTTTACATTTTGTTGAATTTGGTGTGAAAAGTAGTTGACAGAAGTTGAAGAGCTGACCATAAATGTCTTCATTTTTTTGATTGAATTTCAATTAATGGAAAAATTAAAGTGTTTATTTTTCTTTTTCAAATATTCAATTTCATCTGAGGACATAAGCATTAGCCTCTGTCTGTATTATGAGCAGTATTAAACAATGCCTATATTACTTGTCTGTGTGGTACATACAACCCCCAAATAGTGAAGGTATCTTGTTGCCAACTACCTCAAAACCGCGTTCAGCATCTGCTGGTGAAACAAAGCCTCTTAGAGAGGTTTTGCCTGAGGGGAGAAGTTCTATTACAGACTTGAAACTCTAACCAAAGGTATGTTTCCTCTTTCCTCATTGTCAGGTCCTTAAAGTTTCATCACACGTGACCTCACTATAGTACAAGTTGCTCATTTTATTTGTTATCCTATAATACAGTGGTTATCAAATTTGTTTTACACCAAGTACCAACTGAGTGTAGTTTATCACGACACAATGTGAAGTTTCCTTAAAGCTAGCTAAAGTTTAGCTATCCATGGGACTGAATGGTGGACTTTGACTGTTTCATGTGGCTATTGCTAATTTCTTTGCCACCGACCACACAGCAGCGGAGACAGCTCTTCCTCTCTGCCATTCCAAAACCAAATTTGATGTAGTTGGAGTCATGTGGTTACACATTCAAACTGTTTGACGCTGGTAGCAGAGGCTTCACGGACGCTACAACTTGCGCAACATTTCTTCTCAGACTGAAGCCCTGACAATTTTTTTTGGTGTTTTTTTTTTTTTTTTTTTTTTTTTTCACATCCACCTTTTTCTGCGACAGCCTGTGAATGTTTTGAAACACTTATAAAAGCTATGCAAGGCTATAACTAGCACAGCTTTTCTTCTTAGACTAAAGCCATCACAAAATTTTGGTGTAGCTCTTGATGGCTTTGTTTATTAATCTCCACCACTTTCTGTGACAACCTGTCACTGCGTCGAAACATGTTTAAACGCTATGCCAGGCTACAACTTGCACAACATTTTAAGTTTTAACTTAATTTGTATCACCCTTAATTTTCTTGCCATCAGTTGATATTTTCATTCATTCTAATAGCTTTGATTGTGTCACGATGTGGGGTGTTGAAGGCAGGACCCAAATGCAGGAGGCAACCAAAAAACAGGGCAAGGCAGGGATGCAGGTAAAAAAGGGGATTTAATTAACAAAAACTATAAACAAGGTACTATGAAAAAATTAACAAGATCAAAAAACAAACACAAGGCATGGCATGGAACACAGGGACAACAACAGGCACAACAGATACTATGACTCCACAAGAACCGAACGGAAAACAGGGGACTAAATACACACAGGCTAATGACAATGACTAGACACAGCTGGGCAAGACACAAGTGGCAGGGGAAGCTGATTGGTGGATACACTGGGAAGGGAAGAAACACTCAGGTGGACGTGGTTTGACATAACGGGACAAGGGAAGACACAAGGAACACATGACAAACGACCAAAAGACAACAAAAACCCACCCCCACCAAACCAAAACATGACATAACCCCCCCCTCAAGGGACGGCTCCCAGACGTCCAACATAAAAAGTCCAAAAACAAGGGCGGGCGGAAGGGGGCACGGAGGAGGGCACACGGCCCACCCATCCGTCCCAGACAAAAAGCAGTTCAGGAGGGCGTCCTCGACGCCCGACAAGAGAGTCCCAGCGGGGCCAGTCAGGAGGGCGTCCTCGACGCCCGACAAGGAGCAGAGGTGGCGGCGGGGTGTTCGCCGCCAGATGAGGAGCAGGAGACGGCCGCTGGCCGGGCGCCGCCGGAACTGGTGCAGGCGATGGCGGCCGCTGGCCGAGCGCCGCCGGAACAGGTGCAGGCGATGGCGGCCGCTGGCCGGGCGCCGCCTTAACTGGTGCAGGCGGTGGCGACCGCAATCCATGCGCCGCCGGACGAGGAACAGGAGGTGGCAGCCCAGGCGAAGCGGCCAGGGGCTGCGGCGGCGGCGGCCCAGGAGAAGCGGCCAGGGACTGCGGCGGCAGCGGCCCAGGCGAAGCGGCCAGGGGCTGCGGCGGCCCAGGCGAAGCGGCCAGGGGCTGCGGCGGCAGCGGCCCAGGCGAAGCGGCCAGGGGCTGCGGCGGTAGCGGCCCAGGCGAAGCGGCCAGGGGCTGCGGCGGCAGCGGCCCAGGCGAAGCGGCCAGGGGCTGCGGCGGCAGCGGCCCAGGCGAAGCGGCCAGGGGCTGCGGCGGCAGCGGCCCAGGCGAAGCGGCCAGGGGCTGCGGCGGCAGCGGCCCAGGCGAAGCGGCCAGGGGCTGCGGCGGCAGCGGCCCAGGCGAAGCGGCCAGGGGCTGCGGCGGCAGCGGCCCAGGCGACGCGGCCAGGGGCTGCGGCGGCAGCAGACAAGGTTCCGGAGCGAGAGGTTGCAGCAGACAAGGTTCAGGAGCGAGAGGCTCCAGCAGACGAGGTTCAGGAGCGAGAGGCTGCAGCAAACGAGGTTCAGGAGCGAGAGGCTCCAGCAGACAAGTTTCAGGAGCGAGAGGCTCCAGCCGACGAGGTTCAGGAGCGAGAGGCTGCAGCAGACGAGGTTCAGGAGCGAGAGGCTCCAGCAGACAAGGTTCAGGAGCGAGAGGCTCCAGCAGACAAGGTTCAGGAGCGAGAGGCTCCAGCAGACGAGGTTCAGGAGCGAGAGGCTCCAGCAGACGAGGTTCAGGAGCGAGAGGCTGCAGCAGACGAGGTTCAGGAGCGAGAGGCTCCAGCAGACGAGGTTCAGGGACTTGAGGCCTGTCTGACCCGTCACTCCCGACGCCACGGAGCAAAGCCAGTACCTCCTTTAGCCCGGCAATGGCTCGGTCGCAGGCTCCAAGCCCCTCCTTCTGCCCGGCAATGGCTCGGTCGCAGGCCTCAAGCCCCTTCTTCGCCCAGGGCTCCCATTCCGCCATTGCCCCCGCTGGGTCCAGTTCTGGTGGAGTCATTCTGTCACGATGTGGGGTGTTGAAGGCAGGACCCAAATGCAGGAGGCAACCAAAAAACAGGGCAAGGCAGGGATGCAGGTAAAAAAGGGGATTTAATTAACAAAAACTATAAACAAGGTACTATGAAAAAATTAACAAGATCAAAAAACAAACACAAGGCATGGCATGGCATGGAACACAGGGACAACAACAGGCACAACAGATACTATGACTCCACAAGAACCGAACGGAAAACAGGGGACTAAATACACACAGGCTAATGACAATGACTAGACACAGCTGGGCAAGACACAAGTGGCAGGGGAAGCTGATTGGTGGATACACTGGGAAGGGAAGAAACACTCAGGTGGACGTGGTTTGACATAACGGGACAAGGGAAGACACAAGGAACACATGACAAACGACCAAAAGACAACAAAAACCCACCCCCACCAAACCAAAACATGACAGATTGTGTTTTATATTTCACATATTTTTTATTTAATTTGCATTATTTTCAAAGAGTCAGTGATTCTTTTGTGTACCACTAGTCTAGACAGAGCACATATAATATAGTTCCAGAGGGGAATTTTCATTATTTTGCATTTTCATTATTTGTTTTCATGTACAGTATTTCACTTTACAATTACTTTGATAATGACCTAATCACAAGGAAAACACTTTGTATATATGTGTGTAAATGACTGTACAGTATAAATATATAAATGAGTGAAAACTGTAAATCGTAAAAACAACATACTTTGAATATGACTGTTTACTGATGTTTACTTCACATGACTTCTAGTCAAAGTTATTTTAGTTAACTAAAACTAACGAAAAAACAAACTAAAATTCAAAAAACAATATCGTTAACGAAATAGAATAAAAACGAAAATGCTTTTTAAAAAACGAAAACTAACTGAAACTGCATTTTATGTTCACAAAACTAAATAAAACTAACTATAATTATAGGAAAAATGTCCTTTGTTTTAGTCTTTGGTAATTAATTTAATGCATGAGCCTTTGGGGATGATTTTAAATGTGATTTTGATATTAACAGAAGTGATGTAATCTAACAGCAGCCAATAGAAAAGCACCTTCAGATGACTTTGCTCCTATAGTGTTTTTTAAATATTGCTCACAAGTAATACACATTTCTTTTAAAAAACTAAAACTAATGCAGAAACTAATTAAAACTAAACTAAAACTAAGCATTCATTAAATAATTAAAACTAATAAAACCTAACAGAACCACCCTGAAAACTAATTAAAACTAACTAAATTTAAAAAACAAAACTCAAAAGTAATAAAAACTAACTCAAATGAAAATTCCCAAACTATAATAACCTTGCTCCTGGTGTATCTTTTTATCTTGTTGAGACTGTCCCTTTCTTCTGGAATTAGTGTACCAAAAGAAAGTGAAATGAAAAGCAAAACATAGAGGCAGATTTCATGTTTTGGCCACTGACCTGAGGTCTCATGTGGTATGCTGAAGCGTGTGACATTTGACATGATATCATGCATGGTGGTGGTTCTGGAATAAATATTGCAGAAAAGCCCCAAAGAGTCCAAGAATATGCAAATTACACTTCATGATTTAATTCCTTTTTTTCCTTTAATTCTTTGATGCTCATTAAACTGGTACCTAGATCATGTGAGATATAGTGACATCTCACTTGGCATCCAGAGGAATTTCCTCATTTCCTGTGTGCGTACATATTTTATAAAAGCTGAAAAGTGAGTTGTTCGTGGATGTAGTTCAGGCTGAGTTCATTGCTGACACCAAAAGCCAACCTATTTATTTTTTCGGTTATGTATACTTGAAATTTTCATTTACGCCGTGTCTTTTGCTTTTGAGCACGGTGGCATCGCCTTTCTGTGTGAAGCTGGTGAAGGTTGAAGTTACCGTTCGTGTCACTTGCAGAATGTTGATCAGCTCCAATTTACATGAAGACAATGGATAGAATGGAGAGGCAGTCTTTCTCATCGCGTGGTCTCCCCCCCCCCCCTTGAACCTCCCGTTCCTCTTCCTTGTCCTCCTTCTGTTGGCTTGTCCTGACCAACCCCTCCTCTTTCATTGTTCTTTTGCTAATGCGATGTCTTGAAAGAGGGGATACAAAAGATGGAGGCAGTCGAAAGTAAATGTGACTGAACTTCATCTGTGATGAATGGCAAAGCTTTTCTGCTTATGAACAGCACGCGTTTCTTTCTTTACATTTGCATGTGACATGAGGACTTGCCATACCAATACCTGTAGTGTCATATTCAGGCTTTTATGAAGACGCTGATCTTGTTTGACAGAATGGCCCCTCCGCATGCTCTAATGCATCTCAGATTAGGGTGAAGCACTCCCAACTAAAATGTTCTCATCCTGTTTTAACAAATTGTAAATGTCAACAGCCTGTCAGGGGGCACTTTTCAAAATCTGTAATTAGTGTCAGTTTTAATGGCATAATTGCAAGAAAGGACAGGGAAAATATGTTCCTGTTTAAAACCTTTCCACGGTCAATTCATTTTTGCTTCAGCAATTAAAACAGGGTGAGCTGATATCGGTCTGTCTGTACACTTGAGCCACGTTTCCACCAAGCAGTACAGTTGAGCTTGGTATGATATTGGAACTGTATTCCACAGCAGTTCACACAATTATTTATTTTTTTGTAACATAGTTGAAAATTATCTCTACTACCAGTTAAGCCTGATTTATGCCTCTACGTTTGCTCTCGCGTTAATGACCGGCGTAGATCACATGATCTACGCGAGCCATGAATTTTAAGTGCCGCGTAGTTCGTGGCCAGGCCTCAGTATGCTTCTGCGAGAGGCTCGCGTCGAGGCGTCACGTTGGAGCTCCGCTCGTGCGTTTGCCTTCCGACTTGTGCGCAATACACATCTGTGTCTGCTGGAGTTTCACACCAAGTCCCGCTGTCGCTATGGCTGGGCCGCCACAGAGTGGCGATTCCTCTGCATTTTATGACGGATTCAGGAAGTTCAATTTAATTCAGAAACACGAAACAAAGCCGGGGGGAGAGTAAGTTCATCACCGTGGCAATTAATTATTGCCAATTTGCACCGGTGTCGGCCGTAAACTCGCCAAAACACAACAGCCGTGCGCTTAGCGAACACAGTTTTTTATTTTATTTTTTATTTTTATTTTTTTATTGTTGTTTTCCGCCTCTCGTCCCAGGCACATATCCACATGCACAGCCGTTGTCTCTGAGCAGGAATTCGATTTGCGCCGCCAGTTGCCTTCACGGAAACTATCTGGGCGGGGGGCGGGGAGAGAGAGAGAGAAAAAAAAGAAAAAACGCCATCGAACGGACCAATCAGAAGCGAGCGACGCCCGGCCATCGACGTGCGTCCAAGGATTGGCGACGTGTGCACGTCGGCCGGCCACGAGCGACGCAGCACTTAAAATTCATGGCTCGCGTCGATCATGTGATCGACGGCGCTCATCGATGCGAGAGCAAACGTGGAGGCATAAATTAGGCTGCCGGCTGGTGCACACGTCGCCAATCCTTGCACGCCATAGATGGCGGGGCGTAGCTCGCCCGTGATTGGTCCGTTTGATGGCGTACTCTGCTTTTTTTTTCTTTTTCTCCCTCTCCGCACCCGCCCAGACAGTTTCCGTGAAGGCAACTGGCGACGCAAATCGACTTCCTGCCCGGAGACCACGGCTGTGCATGTGGATATGTGCATGGGACGAGAGGCGAAAAAATAAATAAAATAAAATAAATAAATAAATAAATAAATAAAACTGTGTTAGCTAAGCGCGTGGCTGTTGTGTTTTGGAGAGTTTACGTCCGACACCGGTGCAAATTGGCAATAAATAATTGCCACGGTGATGAGCCGACTCTCCCCCCGGCTTTGTTTCGTGTTTATGAATTAAATTGAACTTCCTGAATTCGTCATAAAATGCAGAGGAATCTCCACTCTGTGGCGTCCCAGCAGTAGCAACGGCCCGACTTGGAGTGAAACCACAGCAGACAGCAGACAGCAGTGTATTGTGATGTGTATTGCGCACAAGTTGGAAGGCAAACGCAGGAACGGAGCTCCACCATAACGTCTCCGCGTGAGCCTCAAGCAGAAGTATACTGAGGCCTTTATAGTAACAGATGCCAAATAATGTAAAGTTACAAATGCACAGGTTGGTAACCTTTACAACGTAAAATCTTAACATAATAAAACCAACAATAACTGAACCTTAGAGTAAGCAAGGCTTCAAATAACAAAAGAGTGCTTAAAGTGGACGGTACAAAATAGGCACCATATTAGGGATTTTCAGACAAATATCAGTATGCGTACTCAAATCTTGAGTGGTCACAGATACCAATATGAAGTAGCGACACCAGTAGTACTGTTGATACATAAAATTTCCCCCAAACTTAAAATACTTTATTAAATATTTATAAAGGGTCACTAATTTGTGGTCCAAGACATGGGAAAGCAGTGCATCAGTGCCAAAAACCAAAAAAACAGTACTATACTGTACTTAGCTTTTTTTGCAATGGGATTTAAGACTGCGTCTGAAATGTTTTACCTTCAGGCAGCAAAACTATTTATTGCATACCATAAAAATGTCAATAACTGCAAAAGGTACATTTGACATGTTTAAATTAATCATCATTACGTGGGGGAATATCATGCTTAATGGAATTGAACATGCTAACTAGGCCAGAATTACAGACTTGAACAGAATTTTCATACTTTGATAGCCAGTTTACTAGGAGGATCTGAACTGGCTAACATCCAACCCGAAAATCAGCTTTTAGGAGGCTTAAATACGGTCCCTGTGTTACACAAAATATATTTTTGAAGATAAAGGGCAGAACTTCTTAATTAGAGTAATTATTATTATTTAATTCACCAGTTACTCAGTACGGTCAGCAAAGACCCTACTGGTGAAAGAGAAGAATTGCGCTTGCCTTGGCTGCTCGCCTGGCGGGGTGGGCCTGCTGGTGGCGTCTGGGGACCGATTCACCAGTTCCAAATGACTGGGACTAGCCGCAATCTACACACGGACATTCAAGATGAACTGAGCGAGCAGTGTCTGGGATAGTATGGGATGGATAACGATAAAAATTAATGACTCTTCAAAATAATGTATATGATTGATGCGTTATAGTAATGGGTCGATGGGGACGGGTCTCGAATAAGCTTTGGCTTCTACCCGTCAGCCCTTCTTTCGGATGTCAATGTTGCAAATGATGTGATGTGATTGATGTAAGCTGTAATGTGTCCGAAAGGAAAAAATGAATAAAATAAACTAAAACTAAACTAAACGTACTTGGGATAGTTTTTTCATTGAAAACAGTACTTAACCAAAAGTAATTATTTGGAGGGGAACTTTTTACACACATTATTCTAAACTAACAATTAGGGGTGTTAAAAAAAAAATCGATTCGGCGATATATCGCGATACTACATCGCGCGATTCTCGAATCGATTCAATAATAGGCAAAATCGATTTTTTTTTTTTTTTTTTTTTTTTTTTTTTTTTTTTTTTTTTTTTTAGGATTCACACCTTAAGCATGGAAGAATGTTATATGAACGGAACATTAAGCCTTAATATTTTATTTTAATGCTGTTTAAACATGAAACAGATTACAACCTCTATAAGACTGAAATTTCAGATAAATAAATAATACATTTTCATATAAATCTTACACTCTACAAGCTTACTGATTAGTATTTTCTAAATTTGAATGAAAAAAAATCGCAACAATCGACTTATAAATTCGTATCGGGATTAATCGGTATCGAATCGAATCGTGACCTGTGAATCGCGATACGAATCGAATCGTCAGGTACGAGGCAATTCACACCCCTACTAACAATACTCTCAGTTGAATACATTTTTTTGCATAGTCCATATACAAGTACTTCTGGTTCAGTGTAAGAGCTTCATCTTTGTATCTGCTTGTGTGCTACATGGGCGAGGCATGCAGAACAAGTACCCTCAGCTGGATTGTAAATTATTACCCGCACTCAGTTCCTCTCTATTTCAGATCAGCATAGACAAAAGCTTGGAGGCCACTTTCTGGTGGGCTGTGGGGGTGGAGGTGACAGGCGGTGGGTGCTTGCCTTTGTTGTTGACTTCTTGTCTTTTGAAAGCATCCCCTCCCAGCCACCTGTCTTCCATCATTGTTCAAAGTGCCACAGACTTCGAATATTGGATAGGATCTAAGAGGTTCACGCTGGATGGGGTTACAAAAAATGTAATGGCAGTGCATACTCTCAAGTTCAAGGAATGAGGAATTGTTGGGAGGGGATTAAACAGAAGGACGGTGACAGCTCTAAAGAATTGGTGTATTGTTCCGGCCCGCTCATCAAGACAGAAAGCGGGAAGTGGGTGTCGTTAGAAGTGTACTGCCATTCTTGCTCCATCACACTCAGCATGTTTACATGACGTCAATAGGGTTAAGGTAAAAAATCCGCTTTTGGAAGGATTCAGGATAGACCGTTTACCTTTGTGAGTAGACAAAGTAATTCCCTACTCTAATGCTGGGTTCTCACCAAATCCGAAAAGGCTAACTGAAATGCTTCCTTCGCGAGCGTTTCACTGCGTAGAGTTTTTTGGAACGATTGCCACTCATTCGTGCTTTCTTGCGCCCCGGAGCGGAGGAGGCGTGTCCCTTGGTGAACAAGGAAGTGGAGCACTTTAGCGAGTCAACAAAAGTTAGCACCGACAACTACTTCCACTTCTTTCCTGGGACTAAACAGCCATGGCACTATTTTCTCCTTTTTTGAGGTACGTGATAGCACGTTTGCTTTTTTTAGTGGCTATCTGGCGGCCGGCATTTGTGCTAAACATAGCTTTGATATGGATGATAAACACTGCTTCTACCTCGAGACAATTCATTAGCAAGTAAACAGACTTACCAGCACTTGAATGCTACTTCTTTGCTCACCATTCTTTCCCGGATGGCCGTTTTGTTGCGCTCGGGGTGACAATAGAGAGGACGCTGTGTGTGACATAGCCCGTACTCGAAGCCGATTGGCTGCCGCGAGGCGAAAACCGAAAAAAGTTAAAAATTTTTAACTTTGGCGAATATGCGATTGTGAATTTCGTCACAAATGTGCAGATTTTCACTGCTGCGCACCACGTCCCAGTGCGCCAAACGCGTCCTCTGGAGGACGCGTTTGGCGCGCTGGGACGCGTGCCGTGGGACGCGACACGCCCCACGCACTTTCGTTCCGTTGCGCGCGAACTCCATTGACTACAATGCAAACGCGCCGCCGAAACGCCTTCCCCTGATTTTGGTGAGAACGCAGCATTACATGGTAATGTGATCGACATCCGTTTAAACCGCGACGCACGGACATCGTAATGACACAGATGCCATTTCTGCTTTTTTTTTTTTTTTTCTAGTGTTGATTGAAGTCACTACACTAATAAAGAAGTCACTTTTGACCTGGCTCCGAAAGTGATTTGCTGCTCTTCGTCAGACTTTGTCATTTTTGTTTCATAATTACTTCTTTATTTTCGGTGGCTAGCACGCGTGCGTGCGAAACTGCTGCACAAGTGCTGTTTTGTTTGTTCTATTAAAAAAAAACAAAAAAAACAAACAAACACACACACACACCACAACAACAAGGTTTCTTGCGAATAAAGCATGCGCAGAACAGAAACATGTCACTGAGGGATCTAATTGGATGACACAAGTAGTAGTAGGGTTTCAACTTTAAACGTAAGATTCTCACGGTGGAAGCTCATAAGATTCCAGCCTGTCAAAATAATTTGACACACTTGTTATTTTTGTAATAGGCATACACATTTGTGGATTATCATTCACTTTGCTTTTTTTTTTTTTTTTTTTTTTAATAGAAAATGTGGCATTTATCCATATTGAACTTCACTATTCCAAATTGAAATGTATCGCAAGCAAAATTGAACTTCACTGATTGGTGCAAATGTGGCTTGCCCTGTAGTGCTGTATTTCATTTTTTCCTCCTTACCTAAACTGCTTTATTTAGTCACATCTTATGTTTCTTTTCTGAGTGCTACATTTGGGAGAGTGCAAAACCGGACAGTGTCCCAACTCCGGATAGTCAGGTGGGTTCAGACCCAGAGAGGGTTTGACTGACTGTCCTCTGGGATGCATATAACACTCACACTCACTCAAGCATACTTTATCCAGACCATTCTGGGTAACAGAGTCAGGCTCTCATGTTGGCAGATTATCTATGGGGATTTCATTCTATCCATCCATTTACTACCGCTTATCCGAGGTCGGGTCGCGGGGGCAGCAGCTTGAGGAGGGAAACCCAGACCTCCCTCTCCCCAGCCACTTCAACCAGCTCCGCCGGCGGGACCCCAAGGCGTTCCCAGGCCAGCCGAGAGACATAGTCTCTCCAGCGTGTCCTGGGTCGACCCCGGGGCCTCCCGCCGGTGGGACATGCCCGGAACACCTCCCCAGGGAGGCGTCCAGGAGGCATCCGAACCAGATGCCCGAGCCACCTCAGCTGGCTCCTCTCAACGCGGAGGAGCAGCAGCTCGACTCTGAGTCCCTCCCGGATGACCAAGCTTCTCACCCTATCTCTAAGGGAGAGTCCGGACATCCTGCGGAGGAAACCCATTTCGGCCGCTTTTATCCGGGATCTCGTTCTTTCGGTCACGACCCACAGCTCGTGACCATAGATGAGGGTTGGAACGTAGATCGACCGGTAAATCGAGAGCTTCGCCTTTTGGCTCAGCTCTTTCTTCACCACGACGGACCGATATAGAGTCCGCATCACTGCAGACGCTGCACCGATCCGCCTGTCGATCTCCCGCTCCATCCTACCCTCACTCGTGAACAAGACCCCAAGATACTTGAACTCCTCCACTTGGGGCAGGATCTCATCCCCGACCCGGAGATGACACGCCACCCTTTTCCGACTGAGGACCATGGTCTCGGATTTGGAGGTGCTGATCTTCATCCCAACCGCTTCACACTCGGCTGCGAACCGCTCCAGTGAGAGTTGGAGATCCCGGCCTGATGAAGCCAGCAGCACCACATCATCTGCAAAAAGCAGAGATGCAATACTTAGGCCACCAAACCGGAACCCCTCAACGCCTCGGCTGCGCCTAGAAATTCTGTCCATAAAAATTATGAACAGAATCGGTGACAAAGGGCAACCTTGGAGGAGTCCAACCCTCACTGGAAACGAACCCGACTTACTGCCGGCAATGCGGACCAGACTCTGGCAACGGTCGTACAGGGACCGAACAGCCCGTATCAGGGGGTCCGGTACCCCGTACTCCCGAAGCACCCCCCACAGGACTCCCCGAGGGACACGGTCGAACGCCTTCTCCAAATCCACAAAACACATGTGGACTGGTTGAGCGAACTCCCACGCACCCTCGAGGACCCTGCCGAGGGTGTAGAGCTGGTCCACTGTTCCACGGCCAGGACGAAAACCACACTGCTCCTCCTGAATCCGAGATTCGACTTCCTGACGGACCCTCCTCTCCAGCACCCCTGAATAGACCTTACCAGGGAGGCTGAGGAGTGTGATCCCTCTGTAGTTGGAACACACCCGCCGGTTCCCCTTCTTAAAAAGGGGGACCACCACCCCGGTCTGCCAATCCAGAGGCACTGTCCCCGATGTCCACGCGATGTTGTAGAGGCGTGTCAACCACGACAGCCCCACAACATCCAGAGTCTTGAGGAACTCCGGGCGGATCTCATCCACCCCCGGGGCTCTGCCACCAAGGAGCTTTCCCACCACCTCAGTGACTTCGGCCCCAGAGATAGGAGAGCCCACCTCAGAGTCCCCAGACTCTGCTTCCTCAAAGGAAGACGTGTCGGTGGAATTGAGGAGGTCCTTGAAGTATTCCCCCCACCGATTCACGACGTCCCGAGTCGAGGTCAGCAGCACACCATCGCCACTATACACAGTGTTAATGGTGCACTGCTTTCCCCTCCTGAGACGCCGGATGGTGGACCAGAATTTCCTCGAAGCCGTCCGGAAGTCGTTTTCCATGGCCTCACCGAACTCCTCCCATGTCCGAGTTTTTGCCTCAGCAACCGCCGAAGCCGCGTTCCGTTTGGCCAGCCGGTACCCGTCAGCTGCCTCCGGAGTCCCACAGGCCAAAAAGGCCCGATAGGACTCCTTCTTCAGCTTGACGGCATCCCTTACCGCTGGTGTCCACCAGCGGGTTCGAGGATTGCCGCCGCGACAGGCACCGACCACCTTACGGCCACAGCTCCGATCGGCCGCCTCAACAATGGAGGAGCGGAACATGGCCCATTCGGACTCAATGTTCCCCGCCTCCCCCGGGACAAGGGAGAAGCTCTGCCGGAGGTGGGTGTTGAAACTCTTTCTGACAGGGGATTCCGCCAGACGTTCCCAGCAGACCCTCACAATACGTTTGGGTCTGCCAGGTCGGACCGGCATCTTCCCCCACCAACGGAGCCAACACACCACAAGGTGGTGATCAGTTGACAGTTCTGCCTCTCTCGTCACCCGAGTGTCCAAAACATGCGGCCTCAAATCCGATGACACGACTACAAAGTCGATCATCGAACTGCGGCCTAGGGTGTCCTGGTGCCAAGTGCACATATGGACACCCTTATGTTTGAACATGGTGTTTGTTATGGACAGTCCGTGACGAGCACAGAAGTCCAATAACAGAACACCGCTCGGGTTCCGATCGGGGGGGCCGTTCCTCCCAATCACGCCCCTCCAGGTCTCACTGTCATTGCCCACGTGAGCGTTGAAGTCCCCCAGCAGGACGAGGGAGTCCCCAGGGGGAGCGCTCTCCAGCACACCCTCTAAGGACTCCAAAAAGGGTGGGTACTCTGAACTGCTGTTTGGTGCATATGCACAAACAACAGTCAGGACCCGTCCCCCCACCCGAAGGCGGAGGGAGGCTACCCTCTCGTCTACCGGGGTAAACCCCAACGTACAGGCGCCGAGCCGGGGGGCAATAAGTATGCCCACACCTGCTCTGCGCCTCTCACCGTGGGCAACTCCAGAGTGGAAGAGAGTCCAACTCCTCTCGAGAGGACTGGTACCAGAGCCCAAGCCGTGTGTGGAGGAGAGTCCGACTATGTCTAGTCGGAACTTCTCCGCCTCACACACCAGCTCGGGCTCCTTCCCTGCCAGAGAGGTGACATTCCATGTCCCAAGAGCCAGCTTCTGTAGCCGGGGGTCGGTCCGCCAAGGTCTCCTCTCTTGGCTGCCACCCAGCCTACACTGCACCCGACCCCTTTGGCCCCTCCCACCGGTGGTGAGCCCGTGGGAAGGGGGACCCACGTTGCCTTTTCGGGCTGTGCCCGGCCGGGCCCCATGAGTGCAGGCCCGGCCACCAGGCGCTCGCCAACGAGCCCCACCTCCGGGCCTGGCTCCAGAGGGGGGCCCCGGTGACCCGCGTCCGGGCAAGGGAAACGTATCTCCAAATATTTTATTCATCATAAGGGGTTTTTGAGCCGTGCTTAGTCTGGCCCCTCACCTAGGACCTGTTTGTCATGGGTGACCCTACCAGGGGCATAAAGCCCCAGACAACATAGCTCCTAGGATCACTGGGACACGCAAACCCCTCCACCACGATAAGGTGCCGGCTCACGGAGGGGATTTCATTCTAATTGAGGTGAAATGAGGGCCTTTCAAAAGTCACTTCCAGATCTAGTCACTTCTTTTTGGTTTGACTTCCCTTTTGTTAGCTTGTGCAGCGTAACTTGACCTTGGAGGTGACAGGCTATATTTTTTTCTCCCAAAAAATAAAACCAAATGTAGAGGAGAACAATTATGATGGTGATGGAGTGGGCTTCACTACCACAAATTTGATGTGCTTTGTTTGTCACACTAGTTTAGTTGTAGTGAGGCTTCTTCAGCTCCGTTTTCATTCATTTCTTTATTTAAAGGGGAGTTTGCAATTTTCACCCCCCAAAAAACATCCATCCATCCATAAAATGGCAAACTCCCCTTCTGAAAGGTTATTATTTTCAGGTTCTGATGTTTCAAGCACATAAAAGAACGAGAATCACCTTTATTGTGATGAGCACATGAAAATTCAGGACCTTTGTCCTGCATTGAACCCACTACAGTAACCACGGAATAGTTCAGGGTTTTGCCATCCTGCTAAAAAATACCACAGCTGTGGGTTGGATTCTTCATTGCTGTCTGTCTATTCACATTTGATGAAACTGCCAGTCCATGATTTGACAACTCCTGTTTTGTTCAAAACTACAAGACTACACAACTATTGACACTTGCACACAAAACATCCCAATAGCTCATATCCGATACTTAAAATAGGGTTTGCGCTTTGTTAGTGGAAGAGGTAAGTAAACATGGCAATCAAGTACAGAAAATAAATCGATCACTCCGCTAATTAGAGAAGAATTAATTTCATTTAATATGCCCCGATTATGTAGCAGTTGGATTTACAAGCATGTGTCCATTGTGTGTAACATTACATTTAAAACTCGGTCCAACCCTAAAAGCTGAGCTGAGTTTGAGGAGTTTTGTCAAAGCTAGGTAGGTGAACTCCTTGTGACCGGTTATTATGCTTCCTTCATGTGGTATCAAAATTATGGTAAATACCTATGGAAGTGTAGAGCTGCCAATGTGGAGTAAACATTTTTTGGTCGGCGAGTATGTTCGAACATACTCGCAAATATGTCCAAACATACTTGCAAATATGTCCAAACGTATTAAAATATGTTCGAACGTACTGAAATATGTTCGAACATACTCGCAAATACGTTCGAACGTACATGTAGGCTACATGCTACAAAGTTAGCATACCTTCCCATAATGCCACGGGGTATTCTCAAGCGTAATATCCCATTGACTTAACACATAATAAATCGTAAAAGTTACGAATGAACACTTTTGTCTACTTAATTTTTTAATGAATTGGTAATGTGGCCCAAATGCCGAAAAAATTGGGTTTTGTTTTCACTCGTGCATGCGCAAATAATACCCCGTGGCATTATGGGAAGGTATGCTAACTTTGTAGCATGTAGCCTACATGTACGTTCGAACATATTTGCGAGTATGTTCAAACATATTTGCGAGTATGTTCAAACATATTTGCAAGTATGTTTGAACATATTTGCAAGTATGTTCAAACATATTTGCGAGTATGTTCGAACATATTTGCAAGTATGTTCAAACATATTTGCGAGTATGTTCGAACATACTCGCCAGCCAAAATTGTTTACTCCACATTGGCAGCTCTACGTTTCCGTAAATACCACTAGTCGACTGCAATTGGCTGGCAACCGGTTCAGGGTGTACCCCGCCTACTGCCCGAAGACTTTTGGGATAGGCTCCAGCACCCCCGCTGGATGGACCACTAGTTGAGCAGAAAATTGCATGTGAACGCCCCCTCGTCGTATTTTCCACTGGACAACTGGGAATTTATTTTGATATAATATATAGTGTCATCATAAAAGTTTGGCCAGTATTGAGTTCCACTGTTGCATTAAAAATATTCATCATATATACTAAGGCTCTGGCTAGCTTGGTGTTGTCAGTTTGAAAAAGAGAAGCTGAGAATATGACATCTTGCAGTTAGCACTACTTAGCACTGACCTCCAACATTCTTTCTCAGAGGATAAAGTGGACACTACCGTCTACACACAGACAGTACATTTTTGACAGGCATCATGTGACCTTGATGTCTGAGAGACTTTAGTCAGTACTTGAAGACATTCAAGTGAGACACGAATAATCTCGGCTGTGTGAATGCTCTTTGTGCATTTGCAGAGTGCTAACAGGAACTGCACACAAACACAAGGTTATCATCAATGTTCCCTGCTGGCCTTTTAGCCATCTGCAAACATCGTTAGGTTAGTCGATGCAATGGCTGTCAGCCTCTCCCAAAAGGACTGTTAGCAGTTTTAATACATCCTCAGCCATCCAGACGACTTCAGCTGAACACAAGCCAAATGAAAAACACCCCACTTAATTTTTTCCATTCCACTGTTATCTACTTGTCTTTTTCCAACTTGGGAAAGTTCTGCTCTGTCGCTCACAGAAGGAACTGTGAGGGGTTTCATGAGGAGTGTTTGTTGAACAGTAGTTCTCAGATGGGAAAAAGTGGGCTATGGCGGTCTAGCTGTTTGGCTTGCCCTTTTGTCTGCCTATTGACCTGAGCACGTAAAGTTAGCTGCTCCATTCAGGGGACATGGGTCATTTTACCTGACGGCTGCTTCTTCCCTCCTGTTCAATGGCCTGGGGGAAAGGAGATACAGTTCCACTTGAATTGGAAAACTGCTTTTTAGTGATCTTATGTCTCATGCTGTCTCCTAATATCAAATTCACTAGCAGACTGATATACAGTAAGTGCTAGTTTTGTTTAAACAGAAGCAGGGTTCATAATTTTGGTAAAACCGGTAGTGATTAATATTTTTGAATTACGCATGGGATGGGCATTTGAAGTAATTGGTCAATATTCAATTGATCATAGGGTGGGCGATATGGTAAAAATGCCATATCTCGATTCTTTTTTTTTAAACATTTTTAGACTAATCATCACATTTCTGAAAATTTTTGTAATTTTTAAAAACATATTTACAATGTATATAAAACCCTAAAAGAAAAAAAAAAAAACAGACATCTTAAGCCAACTAAGCTTTCTGAACAGGTTTCGATTGAAATTTTGCAATTGTAGCAGCTGTGGTCGATATTTTCCCAGACGACAGGAGGCAGTAAAGAGTGCCAACGGTGTAGGAACAGCGCAACACCACAATAGAAGTTGAACATGTTTTTTCCTCAATAAACTATCGACAAAAACAGTTTGGGATGAGTTAGCAAAGTAAATAAAACTCAGAATTGGAAAGTAGAAAACACTGTTTGAAACACTGTAGATAACACTGACATTGTTTGCTTGTCCGCGACTCCGCGTAGTTTACAAATTCTCGTGTGCGCAATGTGGATGTGTTGCGTCGCGGGGAGAGTTGCGTACCCGTCGGCTGTTGGGTAAGGTTCCGAGGTGGCCGGACCGCGCTGGCACCGGTGGGGGGGGGGGGGGTCGTCCCCGCGCCGGCCGCGGCCCCAGGCAGGGAGGGAGTGCAAACTGAGCCGGCCGGCCCGGCTGCGACCACACGGCTCCACGCACGCCCTCGCGTTTGTGTGAGTGAGTAAAAAGTGGAGGGAGGGAGGAAAGGAAAAAAAAAAAAATAAATACTAATAAAAAATTATATTATATGTGTGTGTATATATATATATATATATATATATATACACACACACACACATATATATATATATATATATATATATATATATATATATATATATATATATTTATTATTTAAACCAAAGTTACTTCATGTTAGTGCTCATCATTTAGTTTAATAAAATTGTCTACTCTGTGTGTGATAATTTTTCCAGCTTCACTTAATGCAGTGCCTGATCTTGTGTTGTTATGTCTATATATATATATATATATATATATATATATATATATATATATATATATATATATATATATATTTATATTAAGGGTGTAAATCGCTCCAATCAAGACGATTCGATACGCATCTCGATACATGGGGTGCGATCCGATACAAGGACGATTAGATTTTAAAATGAAACGATTTGGTTCGGTTTGATTCAGTAGGATTACGATTCGATGTTCGATTCAGTAGGATTACTATTCGATTCGGTGTAGCGGTGCAATGATTATGTTATGGTGGGGGTGTGGTGGATGGACTGAACGTGGATAGACTTGGCATGACGAACGGGGGGAGAACTGGCATGACGAACCTGGACAGATGAGGCATGACGGATATGGACTGACTTGGCGTGGACAGATGCGGAGACTTGGCGTGGACAGATGCGGAGACTTGGCGTGGCGAGATGCTGAGACTTGGCGTGGCGAGATGCTGAGACTTGGCGTGGCGACTTGGAAGACTTGGAAGACTTGGAAGACTTGGAAGATTTGGAAGACTTGGAAGACTTGGAAGACTTGGAAGACTTGGAAGACTTGGAAGACTTGGAAGACTTGGCGTGACGTGGATAACTCGGAAGACGGCGTGGACTGATGACTTGGAAGACTACACACAAACATGCAACATATAACAATCAACATTCAACATGCAATGCTCGCACACCCAAGTGAGACAAACACCACTCCCTTATACCTAACACTAATGACACTAACAGGACACACCTGGGAGACACAGCAGGCAGGGGGAACCAATCAGCAACACACACGGGGAAGGGAGGACAAGCAGGTGGACAAGGTTAACCATAACGAGACTGGGGAAAAACACAGGAACACCAGACAACCAACACTCACCAAATAAAACAAAAACCCAACCCAAACCAAACCGAAACATGACAGATTATTTGAAAACTCAACAATTAGTTAATTGTAAAATTAATTTACAATTATTTTGTTACTCCATTAAAGGTTTGAATATCTTGTTTAATTTAAAATGATCAAGATCAAAATCTTGTAACGTTCACATTTCACATGCATCTGCCTAATAAAAGTAAGTTGTAACTACTAATTAATATCTTTTTCAAAGTGCCACCTTACTACATGTAAACTAATTAACTTATAACAATTACAATTAGACTGCGATTGGTTGGCAACCAGTCCAGGGTGTCCCCCGCCTACTGCCCAGAGCCAGCTGAGATAGGCGCCAGCAGCCCCCGTGACCCTTGTGAGGAATAAGCGGTCAAGAAAATGGATGGATGGATTACAATTAGATAGATAGATAGATAGATAGATAGATAGAGGACTGTCTCAGAAAATTAGAATATTGTGATAACGTTCTTTATTTTCTGTAATGCAATTAAATAAACAAAAATGTCATACATTCTGGATTCATTACAAATCAACTGAAATATTGCAAGCCTTTTATTGTTTTAATGCTGCTGATTATGAAATTTTTTGTACTTGGTGTGACGAAATATTCTAATATTTTGAGATAGGATATTTGAGTTTTCTTAAACTGTAAGCCATAATCAGCAATATTAAAATAATAAAAGGCTTGCAATATTTCATTTGATTTGTAATGAATCGTTAAACTCAAAATCCGATTTCCGGTTAGAATCAGTTTTTGTTACACCCCTAATATATATATATATATATATATATATATATATATATATATATATATATATATATATATATATATATATATATATATTAGGGGTGTGAATTGCCTAGTACCTGACGATTCGATTCGTATCACGATTCACAGGTCACGATTCGATTCGATACCGATTATCCCGATACGAATTTATAAGTCGATTGTTGCGATTCTTTTTCATTCAAATTTAGAAAATACTAATCAGTAAGCTTGTAGAGTGTAAGATTTATATGAAAATGTATTATTTATTTATCTGAAATTTCAGTCTTATAGAGGTTGTAATCTGTTTCATGTTTGAACAGCATTAAAATAAAATATTAAGGCTTAATGTTCCGTTCATATAACATTCTTCCATGCTCAAGGTGTGAATCCTAACCCGAAGTCAGACGTTTTGTTGAATATTTTTCCATTAAAAATGGAAGTTTAAAAATCGATTCACACACACACAAAAAAAAAAAAAAAAAAAAAGCAATGATGATAAGACGTTGAATCGGTAAGACTACCGAATGAACAATTCTGAGCTCTTAAAAAAAATAAATAAAAATTATTGAATCGATTCGAGAATCGCGCGATGTAGTATCGCGATATATCGCCGAATCGTTTTTTTCCCCGATTTTTTTAGATATATATATATATATGTACCGGGGCGGCACGGTAGTCGAGTGGTTAGCACGTCCGCTTCCCAGTTCTGAGGTCTCCGGTTCGAGTCCAGGCTCGGACCTTCCTGGGTGGAGTTTGCATGTTCTCCCCGTGCCCGCGTGGGTCTTCTCCGGGTACTCCTGTCTCCTCCCACATTCCAAAGACATGCATGGCAGGTTAATTGGGCGCTCCGAATTGTCCCTAGGTGTGCTTGTGAGTGTGGATGGTTGTTCGTCTCTGTGTGCCCTGCGATTGGTTGGCAACCAGTCCAGGGTGTCCCCCGCCTACTGCCCAGAGCCAGCTGAGATAGGCGCCAGCACCCCCCGCGACCCTTGTGAGGAATAAGCGGTCAAGAAAATGGATGGATGGATGGATGGATATATATACCGTATTTTCACGACTATAAGGCGCACCTCAAAGCCTTCAATTTTTTCAAAAGCTGACCCTGCGCCTTATAATCCAGTGCGCCTTATATATGGATCAATATTGAGCCGCCACAGGTCTCGCTGTCAAGACGCTATCAGTGACCCTGCATGATCGATGACGCGCATGCGCAGAAGATCCCGCCATCTTGGATCGCTAGCTAATACTAATACTTTACCTCAGAGAAAATAATAAAACAGCTGTTTATTCATTTTGGGAGTGAATGGAGTTGTCAGAAAGCTGGATTGTAATCTATTAATAAAGTTTGACTGACCTATCTGACTGTTTTGTTGACATTCTGTTTAGCGCAGCACCATCTAATGGATGCATAACGTAACCCCAGCCTCTACTGTAGCGCCTTATATATGGAAAAAGTTTTAAAATATGTCATTCATTGAAGGTGCGCCTTATAATGGGGTGCACCTTATAGTGCGGAAAATACTGTATGTATATATGTATAAATCAAGTAACAGTATGAAGAGACGAGACATGCAGAGAAATGTTACACCCTTACAAAATAAGCCCTATGTTTTTTCATTCTAATTGGTCTTAGTCTGGTTTCACTTTACATAACAATATGGGTACAGTTTGAAGTTTATTAGTCCTTCAAATAAGGACTGCTAGAAATAAATTTTCTACACCGACGATTACCGAACCTACCTACATCTTGTAATCTCTGTCCCACATTTAGTGGAGTTTCGTCGGCATCTGCTATTTAAATACCCCATGATCTTAACTTGCTTGTTTGTTTTTCACAATTTGTTTAGACACTGTCTATATAAGCACTAGGAACAGGCTCAAGCCTTTATTCAAATTCAACATGCAGCCTGCGGTCAAGTGCTATACCTGCCCGGTTGCTAAGGAATTGGCACTTAGCTAATGAAATGCCCATGGCTGATGGGAGCACTTGATTGTGCTGAGCCTGAGAGAGCGGGGCCAAGTGAGAGGGGAATGGGAACTGGAGCAAAGTAGCAAGAGCTGGGAATTGGCCAAAGTGAACACTAAGCACATCGCATAGAATTGCAGCAAAATAGAAGCGAGGGGTGGGGGAGCTGGCACATGTCCATCAGCTGAGTGCGCATGGGCCTTTTGGGAAAATGTTTACTAGCAAATAAATAACACATCAAATCGATTATGTCACTGTCTGCATTTTGGGAGGTTACAATTGTAGAGACAAATTACAGATTTAAACACAACAACAACAAAAACAGAATAATGTGGTTTATACTTTAAACCTGGTAATTACACCTGCAGAAAGAAGGCATTTTGCCCCCCTTTTGCTGCCATAACAGCTTCGACAACTCTGGGAGGACATTGCACTTAGTCATCTACAATGTAATGTATAATGTGGTGGTTCTCGACCTTGTTGGAGGTACTCAACCCCACTAGTTTCTTATGCACATTCACCCAACCCTTCTTTATTGAAAAATAAAACATTATTTTATTTTTTTTCTTTTCAAATTCAAGACATAGATATAGGTTTTACTGCTGAGCAAAATGAATAGGGAGAGCAGCCTTATTACCGATTATGGCGATTCTTCACCTTGAATCCAGAGAGTGTAGTGTTCTTCTATTCCCCATTTCCATGCAGCTTAAAGAAGTGTAGCTTTAGTTTTGCCAGATAGCTTTTTTGCTGAACTAGAATGGCTCAACTTGGCATTGTAAATCATGCAGTTAGGATGCTGACGTCCATCACTCAACTCAACTCTATATTTATAGAGCACTTTAACAACCATTGCTGCTTTCTTAAAATGAAACTCAGAGGCAGCAGATACAATAAAAACAGCAGAGGACCTACAATTGAACCATGTGTAACGCTATAAATTCTGTTGTACATGTGTATGCATATTGCACATATTTTTATAACCATTTTCTTTATTTTGCTCACCATTGTTAGTATGAAATGATTACAATAATAAATAAATCACATGATGTACCATCATAACAGCATACAAAATCACCTGCAGCTAATGATGGCCAAGCCGGGGGTATCATCACAAATCTTTTGAGTCAGATGTGTGTCCTGACCCCAGCTAAACACCTGAGACTGACCGAACCCCTGGGGTTCGATCGAACCCAGGTGAAGAACATTAGTATAATGGTGAAAATTTCCCATAGGAAATAATGGCGCTAGAACAATAACATGTTTAACTATACATGAATTTATATGATCAAGTAAGTGTTAGAAGAAGTTAAAGTTTGTGAAATGTGCAAAAAAAACAATGCAAACAATCTCCCTTATGGTGGAGTTTTGCTGCCTTACAATGTGACACATCTTACAGTAAATAAAAAGTGAAAGTAAAAGTAAAAAGTAGTCAAAGTAATTTGGTGTCTGTTTTTGTCTGCTCATGTTCTTCGCAAAATATTTCCCCCCAATTGTTGATCAATTCTGAATTATATAAGCTCAAGGAGGTTCCATACAATTTATGTTTTCTTCTTCCTCGAGACACAAATGTGAACCTGAGCATGAAGAGCACCACATACTCATTAACTTCAGATGGCCCTAACCATTTCAACTCCATTACCTTAACGCTTGTCACAGCCTATGACCTTTGCGCTTACTTTATGAGCCCTTTCCTCAGATTCTTTCTCACCCTATCCCGACCTCCATGTCGCATCCTCTACAGACAAGACTGTTCTCTAATCAGCAGCTGGGATGTTTAAATGTGCTGCATGGTCTTGCAATAATTAGCGGCCCAGGTTAGCGTTGAAACCTGAGGTTACAATGTAGTTGTGTGTGTGCACCTCTGTTGACTTTTCAACATTTCTCAAATTCTTTCCTGCATTGATGGCTTTTGTTCTTTTGTCGTCACGTGCCACTGCACCATCGGTCTTGTCCTGGTGTAACTTTCAACTCCGCATTGTCACCACCACTTGGATAGAATAAATGCATTGTGTGTATTTTTAACGGAGGATAATAATAAGATTTGTCGGAAATGGGAATGGACAAAAAACAAACCAAAAAAAACAAAGTTTTATGTTGTATAATTTTGGAGACTATTCCTTTGTCTGAATCCTTCACTGTTTTGTCACATCGCGTGGAAACCAGTCAGTAGTGAACAATGGAAAAATAAAGCAGCACATTGTCTTTTACTCTGCTTGGGTGCATTCATCAAAACTTTCCTTACTTAAATGTTTGCCCTTTAAAGGCACGGTCTTCCGATTTCACTCAGGAAAATGCACTTTTTAAATACTGGATGGACATACTTTAAATCCTTCTCAGTCTACACCTGTGGGCTTCTGTTAAGCCTGGTTCACACGGCAGGAGAATTGGCCCGATTTTAGCCCCGAATTTCCCCTCCCGACAATCGTAAGGACGCGCCGAGACGCAAGCGATAATCTTCACAGATAATCCTGCCGTGTGTCTTGCCACCACACACAGCGCCTCCCGATATCGGCGCTCGGAAGGACCCCCGACTTGAAATCGGGCATATCCAACATGTTGGATTTTTTTGGCCCGATTTCGCGCCGTATAGCAGACGGGGCAGGGCAAATTTGTCGGCTGCATGACGTCACTCCCGCGGCAACTTGACAGCACGCACAGATTTATTTTTTATTTTTTCACTCACTCACACTCACTCACTCACTCACTCACTCACTCACTCACTCACTCACTCACTCACTCACTCACTCACTCACTCACTCACTCACTCACTCACTCACACAAGCTTACATGTGTGAGTGAGTGACACCACCCCAGGCTCTGCAATTGGCTGGAGGGTTAAACAACCGTCTTTCCACAGAAACGTCCCGTTGTTGACAAAACAAACACAAAATGTCAAGAACAGGCCGGGGGATGGGGGTTTAGGAAAAAATCACAACCACACATTAACAGAAGCCCACAGGTGTAGACTGAGAAGGATTTAAAGTGTGTCCATTCTGTATTTAAAAAGTGCATTTTCCTGAGTGAAAACGGAAGACTGTGCCTTTAAGGATGTCTACACTTTGATGTCAAACAGACAAACTCACTCACAAAGCCACAAAACCTCTTCAATGAGAACCTACGAAAATATACAGGACAATATGCCAAGTCAGGTTCTTTGTTTCTTTGCAATAAGAGGAAATCAGAGTATAAGAGAATTTAAGGAAATCTCTGTGATTGTGGAAAGAAACATTTCGTCATCATTTTGTTCCTGTAGTTCACTGGAAAGTCACATTTAGTGTCCAGCTCTAATCTGAATAGGCTTGAGTGGGTTTATTTATTTTGCAGGCTCATACAGAGAGGTGAGCTGGAACTTTTTGGCAATAATTGATGATGGTGCAACAGCATGATAAGAGCAATGTCTGAAAGTATGAATTGGGTTGCAAATTCTGACTTTATGACATGAATTATAACATGAATTTATTCATGTTAATTGTATTGCAATCTTATTTTATTTTATGAACACTTAACTTTTGTTTCATGTAAGTACAATGTATAACATGTAATTTTGTGTAATTTAAATTAACAGTGTTCAGCAGCTTTCCCCAACTTTCTCTTAAAGTTGCTGCAGGGGATTCTCCTTTTAAGGAACCAGAGCAGAAAGCAAGATGAGAACTGACCTGCAACCAAATTCCTGTCCATCCCAATGTGAAGGTGCTGAATGGGCTTGAGGTCAGGGCTATGTGTAGTTGCAGTCATATTCACATATCGTACTTAAGGGCATTGTCAAGTTGAAAGTAAAATTCCCTTCCCATTACTGCTGTGAAAGAACAAATCAAATCAAAATCTAAACCCACTTTATAATACATTCTGGCCCTAGGATGTGATTCACTGTGAGCATGTTTAAAGGTTGTTCATGAGAGTCCTTGTAGTTTTTTTCCCCACCAAGCTTTTATGGGGAATCAAAAATCAAAACCTGTTTTAAATAATTTCACTTGCTTCTTCTTTTTATTGAATAGGGAAAATCCATTGAAATTTGAAATATATTGCCAAATAAACCTTATGGCCCACTATTCCATGCCTAACCCGCAACATTTCATGATCATTTTTGCAATTATATAGATGTTGCCGCCTTTTAACACCCACTTTTAAAAATGTGTTGTCCAATCAACAAACCCCAAAACTGTTTTTTTATTTTATTTTATTTTTTATTTTTTTATTCTTATTTTTTTTTTAAAGTTTGGTTTTACCCAACCTTCTTTCAGGAGGTATTGCTTTCTTTCTGATCAGTTGCGTTTTGAGTTTAGTAAGAGATTTTGTAAAATAATTAGTTAATAATATACTGTGTGATGTGGTTGTGATTGCAGGTCGAACACAGATGTTTAAGGACTGTGATTACATAGAGAGAGAGAGCGAGAGAGCGAGAGAGAGAGAGCGAGAGAGAGAGAGAGAGAGAGAGAGAGAGAGAGAGAGAGAGAGAGAGAGAGAGAGAGAGAGAGAGAGAGAGAGAGAGAGAGAGAACCTGATCATTAAAATGGCTCGCTAATGATTTACATAAGTGTGACAAATGCACAGCAGAGTTCTGAGGAAAGGTTAGGAGATGAGGGTGATTCAAGGCAAGGCAAGGCAAGGCAAGTTTATTTGTATAGCACATTTCATACACAAGGCAACTCAATGTGCTTTACACAAGGAAAGACAACACATAAGCATCAAGAAACAGTAAACATTCAGAGGAAGAGAAATAAATGAAAATGGGTTACAAAATTTACTAAAAAGAACATACAATAACAATCTTAAAACATTGTAAACATTTAACATAAGGAAGTTTAAAATAATAATAATAAAAAAACAAACAAACAAACAAAAAAACAACAACACTTAATTAAAGCTGTTTAAAAGTCCCTAATCAAAGGTATAAGAAAAAAGCAAAGTTTTTAACCTGGATTTAAAAGCATTTACACTCGGGGCTGACTTCACTTCTGTTGGTAGCCTATTCCATCTGTGTGCAGCATAATAGCTAAATGCAGCTTCACCATGTTTGCTTCGAACTCTGGGTTCCACTAGTTGGCCCAAGTCTGTAGATCTCAGAGCCCTGCTGGGTTTGTACTCAATCAGCATTTCTTGGATATATTCAGGACCCAAATCATTTAGTGATTTATAGACGAGTAGCAGAACTTTAATATGAGTAATATGTTCTGACCTTTTTGTTTTGGTCAGAACTCGAGCTGCAGCGTTCTGAATGAGCTGCAATTGTCTCATGTTCTTTTGAGAGAGTCCAGTCAGAAGACCGTTACAGTAATCTAGTCTGCTGGAGATAAAAGCATGGATAAGCTTCTCTTGGTCTGCTTGAAGCATGCAGTCCTTCAGTCTGGATATGTTTTTCAGCTGGTAAAAGGCTGTTTTAGTGATGAATTTAATATGATTGCTGAAGGTCAGGTCTGAGTATTAGTACCCCAAGATTTCGAACTTGGTCTTTAGTTTCTAAAGATAGTGACTCGAGCTGTTTTTTTAACAGCAATCCTCTTTTCTTTATTGCCGAAAACAATGAGCTCCGTTTTGTTTTCGTTCAGCTGAAGGAAATTTTGGTTCATCCAGTTGTTAACTTGCTCTAGAGAATGACACAATACGTTAATAGAACTGCTGTCATTTGGGGACATTGATAAATACAATTGTGTGTCATCTGCATAACTATGATAGTCAACATCGGCGTTCTGAAGCATTTGACCCAAAGGTAACATATACAGACTGAACAACAGGGGTCCAAGGACTGACCCTTGAGGGACCCCACATGTCATGGCCTTTCTATCTGATTCAAAATTTCCAATGGTCACAAAGTAACTCCTTTCCTCCAAATAGGACCTGAACCATTTAAGGACTGTTCCATTTAATCCCACCCAAGTTTCCAGCCTGTCTAACAGTATATTATGATCAATCGTGTCAAATGCTAGGATCTCTGACACTTTTCATGGCCGTCCAGTAACGAGAACCAACATGAAAACATACTGATAACAGTCTTCTTACTCTACTATACCACAGTATGGGGTATATGCCACGGAAGAGGCGGGACTTCCGACATATACCCCATAGGACCACTTTATTTGGGCTGCACCTGAGTCCGAGTTAGCCAAACGAATAGCATTAAGTGGGTAAACCAACTACAGTTCAATGGACCTATGAATGCGAGTGTGGACACACTACAACACTAAACAACAAATGAACAGGTAGCTTTAGTTAATGTACAGTATACCTGCAAATAACTACCAGTATGATTAGATGATTAACAGTATAGAATTATTTGTCTTCCAATTGTGGTTCAATACAAGCACCTCCCTATTTTTTGTACTATCTACATAATCCCAAATTCAATATGTCCACAATCCATGCAGAAGAAGTGGGTAACTGGATTACCTTGACAAACGAAAGGTTCTCAGGCTCCATTAGACCTTTTACATCTGCCAATATTTTTCAACTTTCTAAATTGCATATTGAGACTAATCATTGCTAGCAATGCACCCCAGAGCATGTGCATGCTGCAACTGGATTCCTCCCTGGATAGTTTGTAGTACGCCAACTTTCCCTCCAGCCTTTTCTTCAGGCTCATAAAGCAATCCCAACACTCACAGAGCATAGAAATGTGCAACTGCACATCTCAGGTTTGACCAAAAAGGATTAAAGCCTAAAGCAAATTCATCCTCCTCCGACGCTAGCTTGGACCGAAGCCCAGACAGTCGAGTGGACAGCTGTCCGGCCAGCCTTGCAGCTGCAAACACAAACTGCTCAATGGTATGATGACATACAGAGCCAGCCAGCGAAAACCTCAAAAGCCTCAATGTCCCTTAGATTTCTTTCATTTTTTTGTCAATCATATTTTTCTTTTTATTTTAATTGCTCAGGATGGAATGTATGGATTATGGGTGGATGATTGTTCGATTCTCTATGTGCAATATATCCACAGCAAAGTGAAAAGTGCATTTCACTTCATGGTTAATCTCATCAAAGTTGATAACCCTAACGAAAAAAAAATCTGTATTACACTACCATTTAATCTTTGTTGATTTACTTTAATTTCAAATGTTAGTTACAGTAATAACAAAACTTTAATTCTGTCTGTGAGTGTTTTCTCTCATTGATGAATTAAATATGACCACCTTCTTATTAACGGTCCTTCTCATGAAGTCGCTCTTCATACAGCACTTTTGTTACTGTCCCAGCCGTTAAAATTTACTATGACTCCACACTTTTCGCAAATGAAATGCATCCACCCACATGCCTCAGTCTCTTCAGGTCTCGGACTGTGAATGCCACTGATGCTCGCCATATTTGCAAGAGCTAGTAAGGCTGTAAAGTCATTGAGTATGTCAACTTCACACCCTTCAGTGAATTTCCATGATGTAGTGCTCCACATCAGATTGGCTGTACAATATATGCCTTGCAGACATCCTTCATATGAAACATCCCCGCTAAGCCATACTATAACCTCCATTCTCAAAAGACCCATGACTAGACCACGAATGACCTCTACCACCTCCTGAAATGCCCTTTTGAATTGGACTGAAGGCAGAGGCAGTAGGAAATTATACTAATTGATTATGTTATCTATTATTACACTGATAATTTTGACTACTGCAGAAGTGATGCAACCCCATCAAAAAGTGCCACTGTAGCATAAATACTTCCTGCCATAAAAAAAAAAATACAAATGTTGACACTGTTTCCAAATTGTTAAGAACATAGTCAGGAAACAGTTTAGACTCTTAAAATTCAAATGACTTTAAAAATAAGCTTTTAGCATTACTCTTTGTGAAAGAAATTCTTGTGAGAACAGATCTCATTAGATACCTACTTTGTCCGCAGGTTCTGGAAAGAAAGGATCAAGGCTTAACAGGGATGTTGCCAAAACTTAACTTACTGCAGTGGCTTAATGCCTTGTGGCTCGACCTAACTTGCCCAAAGCAGCTGTTTCCTGTTTCAAATCCACTCGTGTGGTGGTTTTAAACACTGCACACCAGAGCCAAATTTAGGCCTGTAGCTATTATACCTAATAAGAAGCAGACTCCCAAAACACATGGTCCCATTGGATAAAAGCCCTTGCGCGCCAGCGAGAGGAAACATTGTATTTTCCAGCTCATGAAACTGGTTGTTAGGTAGTTATAACTGCCAAATCTGCTATATGGACAGGTAGCTACTTGAACTGGGCTTTAAATTATTGACATTCCTCATAACTGTTTCACTTATTCAGAGTTACTAAAAAAAACAAAAACATTGTCATATATTACTTTTTTTTTTTAGTTCATGTCGTTTTTAACTAAATTGTGTCTGTTAAGAGACTACTGTGATGTGATATGAGGAAATAGTTCGACTGTCTGACCAACAGACTTTGTTTTTCGCTTTTCTTCCCTGCTTGCTTGCTTCTTCCTGTGTTCCTGGCTTACCACAGTGGCTTGGTAATTAAAGAGGCTTTAATGAGGAATATCTCTGCCCTCACAAATGATCACTCACGCAAATCATTTCTCTTCACTTTCTTGATGTGACATTGAGCCTGTAATTTGTGGTGTAGTTTTACTTGGTACATCCTGTTTTTTACTACTTGGGTTTAACTAAATATTAGGAATACATCTTGTTATAGATCTGCACAGTTTCAAACAAATTCTGTCAAACTGATTTTTCTGACTTATGAAAACAGGCGAGCCTGTTGGAATTGGGTGTACAGAATGGTTTGCATTACAACAATATTGTTAAGAATGAATTTGATGTTGAAGTTCCGTTTACCATATCATTTGTTAAAATGTGACTCAGTCTTTATTGCCTCCCGTTATCTTCCGCTGGCATCGTCTGTTTGCCGGGACGGAAATCATCAAGTCTTCCGTCAGCTGTTGAGGTCAAGGCTCATAAGACACAAAAGTGTCCAAAGTGTAACGTGAAGCACGTATCTTTATAGTTCATCTTCTTACATCAAGTTGGTGGCGCTTATTATGATCTGTGCTGGAAAATATGCAGCTTTAGTGGACACTTGTTCCACTTCTTGTAACTTTTTTGCCTTTATCATGGCTATGTTCTTTAAAAAGTACAGCCTCTGCTCATGAATAAATATTGTTCACTGTCAGGAATGAACTGCAGCAACAAACACCAAAATGGAAATGCAAAACTTAATAGATGGTATATTCCTATACATAATACAATATATTGTGGTTTCAGAATCAGAATAACCGCTTTACATGTGCAAGTAGTTACTCCACACGGTAATATAAGATCAATACCTTCTAAACTGTGACACGCCAACAGTGTCATGACCACTTCTTATTTTCTACTGTTAATAAAATACATTATTTTCAAGTCATTCACCACACTAATAAAGGAGTCAGTTTCCTCCTCACTCCAACACGGTGTTGCTACGCTGCGTCCAAGTTTCGAGGTTTCGAGTCTTAAAGCACTCACCGAAAATACGGAGGTACTCCTGAAAGGTGGGCAATGACAATGCGATATAACAACAGTTTTGCCCGCATCTGGTTATTGACTGCATGTATTCAGTGTATATATCCACCGTCAAAGAGCTGTGATTGCTGCATAATGCCTTACTTACTTTTCCCATGCCTGCTAATTCTAGAAACCTCATTGTCATGTTAAATCCTGATTAACATGAAACCAGCAGACATGATGCTAACAATAATTTGAAACAAGTAGTAATTTGAGCCCTGGGGAGTCATTGTTTTACTGTGCAAATGAAAGAGATCAACCCAAGGTCTGCTTTACACTATTCTATTGCCTTTCAGTATTCAGTCATTATCAGAAAGTGTTTAATTTATAAGAGGTACGTTGAACTACAGCCATAACATAGAGTTTGATTTGTGCCATGGATTAAGTAATATGACTGATTAATGAGTTTGATAACTATCTTTACATGCTTGACTTGAGCAGCAAAAGTACTGGTAATCCCTTTCATCTGAAAACCTAATAAGAAGGATTCTCTGAGGATTGTCACACATGACGTCTGTTTGGGGCTTTACATAATCAACACCTGTGAACCTGAGTCTACTAGCAGTTTGATTGTCAGAAAGCAAATGTGAACTAGTGATGGCTTGCCAAAGCCTTTCGACAAAGAAACAACTGTATTCCCTGTAAACAGTTGCACAGTTATTGCCAGTTGTGATGGCAGGATAAATACAAAGAATTCATTGGTGTGAAACAACTGTGCCCAATCTCTTGTCTGTCTTACCTCAAAGGCACCTTAGCAACCATGGGAAACAATACCAGCACTCGTCATAGACATTGTGTGTGTGCGGGGGTGTGTGTGTGTGCTTGTGTTTGTGTGTGGTCCTGTCTCAGTCGTAAAGAAATGGTAGGACAAAGCACTTGGTGAGTGTACATGTTGGCTGAAGCAGGTCAAGCCATTTTCCCGAGGTGAGCGCACTTGCTCTTTGAGGGACAAGACGGAGGAATGCAACCACAGCGGCGGTGAAGTGTCAGCGTGACGGGTTTTTTTTCCTATGGGAAGCTTTGTCATCATCTCATTGACATGTGTTTGAACCCTTGGCATTCACAGGGCTGGAGACTAACCCTCTTCAGATTAGGAGTAATGTCAACTGTATCGTGTGAATATTCAATAAGGCTACGTTCCCAGGTAAAAATCCAATGGGAAGGTATAATTAGATGGACAAACCTTCAATAACTGCGATTGGCTGGCAACTAGTCCAGGGTGTACCCTGCCTGCTGCCCAAAGCCAGCTGAGATAGGCTCCCGTACCCCCTGCGACCCTTGTGAGGAATAAGCGGTCAAGAAAATGGATGGATGGATGGAACCTTCAATAAAGTGGCTTTGTTTTCCTTTAACTACTGTATACAATAAAACATGTTTTCATTGGTCGTATTGCTACCGTATCATGACAATATACCAGTAGAATACCGCTGTATTTTGTTATACCCTACACATATAGAATATTTACATTTTTTTGTTCTGTTTTGTTCCTTGACTTTGATTGGAAGGTCTGGGTTTTAGATCCATTAGTGCCACCCTTTATTTACTGTTCTGCTGTAGTTTGTGTCTGACATCACATCAGGGTATGATCCGCTGCTTTTGCCTGCTACCATTTTGCTAATGTCACCAAACTGAGTCATGTTTCTAACTTGCTTGAGTTTTGTGGGTATGTTTTTGCGTTGGACCCAAATCCTATACAGTAGTTGCGTGTAGCTTTTACTACACTACCAGTGCCCTTTCTGAAGAAAGCCTTGGAAAAACATTACATAATGAACTGACTTAAAATCTATTGGTTGCTTGAAACTGAGCTTTAATCAATGGACCGTGGTCTTTACTAATACACTCTTGCATTAGCTTCTTTCCGGTAAGATGACTTGATGGGAGAATCAGCCTTCTTTTCTATTCACAAGAAGAATGGTCCCTTCAGCTCGGCTCGGGGGAGACAACTTAATTTCTCCACTGGTAATTAGATCACAGCCACTGCTTGCCGAGGAGCCAGAGGAAAGCACATTGGCTTCTAACTGCACTGGGCTGCAATTGATGAATCAATGCCACTGTATCTGCCTTTGGTTGGTCTGAAGAGTGAGAGATGGGAATGGAATCCAATAATGGAATTGCTGTGACGACCTGGATAGTGGCAGCAGGGAGGAACTTTAGACAGATTCTTTGGATGCTCTTTTAACAAGTTCCTTTGTGACTTTGAATGTTGTAAAATATGCAAAGATTATGGCCATGTCGATTGCCTTTTATTAGACTTGGAAATGGAGCAAATGGTTTGTGCACCTTCAGACCTTCAGTCCTGGACTTCCTATATTAAATTTGTTGTGCGGCAAACCAATTACTATTTCATCAAATATTCACAAATGGTTACTCTTTCAAACCCTTTACGTTTGATGATGTAATGTGAACTTGGATTTGTGTTGCTTTACATGTCACACTTTTAACGCTTAATGGTCACATAAATGTAAAAATGGTTAACATTAAAACTTTCTTACTTTTCATAGCTGGTGTATATTTGTCTTCTCTTCCAATGCGCTTCTTCTCTCAACAGCCATTTTCTCATAAAAAACAACAACAAAAAAAAAAACGTGTTGCTAAAAAGCCATGGACTCTTTTCAAGAAACATCAATGGCTTGTTCCGCTGCCACACATCACTTCACACACTTGGTTAGAGCTGTCAAAATTGATCAATTAATCAACAAGTAATCACCAAATATTACAACTATTTAAATAATTCAGTAATCAATTGGAGCCATTTTTTTATTTATTTAAAATTGGCCAAATCCTCTGATTTCAGCTAACAGTAACTTCACTGATTTCTGTAGTCTTTCATGAAATAAGACAAACATTTTCAAACATCTACCTTGGAAAATAATGAACGAACTGGAATATAAGACACACCTTTGCGGACATCTACTTTGGAAAATAATGAACGAACTGAGAACCAAGTACAACATCAATCCTCCTTTTGTTTTGATCACTATTCAAATACGAAATATAAAATAACCACCAATCACTGGTTAATAAAGAGTAATCAGGAAAAAAATGCTTTTGCAATGCACAATAGGACAATAGCAGTTACAGTTGAAAAATACAAAGATAAAACAAAAATTCTACAAAAAGCAAAAAATCTTAAGGGTACAAATATATACATTAACGAGGGTTTTACTGACACTGTTAGGAAAAAACGGAAAGAACTCATACCAAAAATGAAAGAAGCATGAGAAAGAGGAGAGATTGCCTATATAAGATATGACAAACCGATAATTCACGCTCGAACAAGCACATCAAGACATCATGACCAACACAACTCACTAATAAACTGAAAGAATATACAGTATGCTGGGTACAGTATACTTGATTAAGATCTATAAAATGGCAAATTCGCACACAAAGGGAAATAACTTTAAAATATTTAATTATACGGAACATAAGATATCTGATCTAGAAAATACCCATGACCCAGATAATTTTTTTGTAGCAACAATTATGACATTGTTTGTGAGTACTACACAAATGAACAATTAAATGTAAATATAGATAATGATTGTCATGCCCTCTCAATTATACATTTTAATAGCAGAAGTCTACATAAAAATGTTGCAGAAATTAAAGAATGCTTGCGTAAAATTAATAAATTCCATGTAATACCCATATCAGAGGCATGGTTTGAAAATGAGATAACAAACGATATAGAGAGGGAAGGATATGAACTGTTTACAATGAATAGGGAAAACAAAAGGGGAGGAGGGGTTGCAATATTTGTTGATAAGGTTTTAAAATGTAGTAAAGTTGAACATCTGACAACCACCATGGATAACGTAATGGAATGTGTGACAATTGAAGTACATATAAAAAATGTACCAAATGTGTTGTATATAAGTTGTATATATAGGACACCTGGGTCATGTCTTGACACATTTAACGATAAACTAGTAGAAATTCTTAGTTATACAAATGATAAAAAAAAATGCGAATAATGTGTGGTGATTTTAACATTGACCTGTTAAATCCAAATGGACACCAGAAAACAACTGATTTTATTAATATGATGTATAGTAACAGTTTATTCCTTGTCATTACGAAACCAAGTAGAATAACAATTGATACAGCTACACTAATAGATAATATATTTACAACTAAAATAGATCTTAAAATAGAAAGCGGACTCCTTATTAATGATATAAGAGATCATCACCCGGTCTTTGCAGTTCTCCATGATTATTTTGATAAAAAAATGATGAAGCCGTCATCTTACACAATTGAAAAAAGATTAACAACACCTAGGTCCATGACTGCCTTTAAGCTGGACCTAGAAAAGCACAACTGGTCTGAGGTCTATTTAAAAAACGATCTTAACACTACATATAGTGAATTTCAGTCAGCAGTTAATTTCTTATACAATAAACACTGTCCAATAGTTCAAAGGTCCAAATAAGGCATGGATGACAAAGGGGATAGAAAATGCATGTAAAAAGAAAAATATTTTATATAAAAGATTTCTTAAAACAAGAACTATGGAAGCTGAAACAAAAAGTATAAGACCTATAAAAATAAATTATTAAATATTATACGTATAAGTAAGAAAGATCATTACCATGCATTATTAGAGCAGAATAAAAGCAGTATGCAAGAAATATGGAAAATACTAAATGATGTACAGTATATACTTTTCTTTGATGTATCAATATGAGTGTAATGAGAATTGTATACAGTGTTCCCTCGTTTTCCACTGGGGTTAGGTTCCAAAAAATACCCGCAATAAAGGAAATCCGCGAAGTAGTTAGCTTTATGTTTTACAACTCTTATAAATGTTTTAAGGCTCTAAAATCCCCGACCGCACAATTGTTACACTTTTCTCATTGAGGCATTTACATGTTCTCACATTTCTCTCTTGTTCAAACATTGACAATGTTCAAACCTTCATAAATTTTATAAAATGGGTATATTACTGTAAAGAAATATGCAAAATTGCACTTAAAAAAAAATCCGCGATACAGCGAGACCGCGAAAAGTGAACCGCGTTATAGCGAGGGAAGACTGTACATGAGTATGTTGATGTATTATTATTGGGTATTTCTATTAATTTTATTTGCATACGCTATATGAGTAGGATTATATATTTTCTTTTATTAAAATGTAATCTATTGTATCAATTATGAAATAAGTGATAGGATACGAAGAATAAGGGGTAGGACTGGATAAGTTTTCAACTTCTTCCTACTCCCTTGAACATATAAATTTATTGGATGTTTCTTTTATTTTACTTTTAACTTTCTTTGTTATTTGTTTATGTGTTATATATATATATATATATATATATATATATATATATATATATATATATATATATATATATATATATATATATATATATATATATATATATATATATATATATATATATATATATATATATATATATATACACAGTGGTACCTCTACTTACGAAATTAATTGGTTCCGGAAGAAAGTTCTTAAGTAGAAAATTTTGTAAGTAGAGACGCATTTTCCATGTAAATGCCCTAATCCGTTCCGAGCCTCCCAAAATTCAGACATAAATGTTTTATAAAGCATAAAAATGCATCAAAACATGTAACAAATACATGTTACAATTAGATTATTACACAATAAATGAGAGTTCTGCGTAATGTAAAAAACAAAGAATAGAGTAAAGAATAAAAATGATGGTCATTTACCTTTTTAACTGCTGTCCTCATCGTTTTTTGCCCTCTTTGGTTCATGTTCTCTCTCAGAAGTGTTTTTTCTGCCTGGTGTTTTGCAAAGAACTGATCCAAGGATGTTTTGTTTTTTTGTTTTTAAACAATGCTTCGTAAATGTCCAAGGCAAACATCATCTTAGTGAGCAAACACCCGACTGGTGAACACTTTTTCTGGCCGATTCTTTTAAACAAATTCTGAAACGTCATGGAAACTTCCGGTATGGCGAGGCATCTTTTTTCCAAAAAAAAAAGAAAAAAAAAAGGCCCGTCTCGTCGTAATTAAAAACTTGCTGTGCCTTCATCAATCACCAATTGTTTGAATTTTTGCACAAATTCGTTGGCCGTTAGTTCATACATTTTCTAAAAACTATCGGAACACTTCATGGGCCGCGGGATGAATGATGAGGACGCTGTGTAGACATCGATCTAGTATCTAGGCTCATAGGTACCTATGGTAGAGGTTCCTCTTAGCCAATGGGCTGCCAGAACGATGCACAAACACCGATCTAGTATTTACGCTCATAGGTACCTATGGTAGGAAATAGCCATAGCCGAAAGTATTTTGCGTTCGGTAATGTATTTTTACCTTCGTATCTAGAAATTTCTTTCGTAACAAGAGGCAATATTTTCCCGTTGAGGAGTTTCGTAACTCGAAAATTTCGTATGAAGAGACGTTCGTAAGTAGAGGTTCCACTGTATATGTATATATATATATATATATATATATATATATATATATATATATATATATATATATATATATATATATATATATATATATATATATATATATATATATATATATGTTCAATAAACTTCAAACTTCAAACATTAATGTAAAATTAAAATGGATGCGATTAGTCGATTAATCGATTGAATAATCAATAGATTAATCAATTCTAAAAATATTCAAAGTGACAGCGCAAAACTTGATGGGTAAAACTTTCTGTAGTAAATGTTGAAAAACAACATTTACTACAGAAAACATGAAGCGACTCCTCTGGAAGACATTCATGTTGTTGTGTTTGTTTTGAAAAAAAAAAAAGTGGTTGTTCGATAAATGGAATGCCTTTTCGCTTTTCTCAAGGTTTTTCAAAAAGTTTCAATCCATGCGAAGGTCATTATTCAAGCATTTTGTAGCCCCTCAAGGCTTCCCCCCCCGCCCTCTTGTAATGTTTTTGCTCTCTCAGTACAGTACAATGCTGGTCCTTATTGAGCAGAATACCTGTGTCACGGTGCCTTCTGTACTTCTGCGTCCAACAATGGGATTCATTCTCATTCCTCTGCTCCCTGCTTAACTCTTTTCCCCCAGGGGACCCGGGCAGGCATTTGCTTTTTTAAAATGTTGACACAATGGAACCTATTCACTATGCACTGATTCATTGTTGTACATGAAAGATTATGTCATCCAACAACCACCAAATCCAAAGCTGTTGCCACATCCATATTAAGACAATACCTGTTATCAATCATCCTGTATAAAGACAAGGAGGCATGCAGTTGTATTGCATGTAACGTTTTTTGTTGTTGAGTTTTCCCCAAATAATGCAGGGACTGCTTGCAGCAAAACATATTTTCACCCAATCTCTTTTCTCCTGGAGATAATTTGGATTAACAGTAATGCTAAGAACGTGCCTATAAGTTTGCTCACATTTCCTGCAGTGTGCTTTTGTTTCTGTGTAAACGGTTTTCAGTCTGAGCTTGTTTCCCATAATTAGATATTAGATTACAGACTTCTCCTTCATGGGGCTGTGCTCTCAGGTCAAACTTGTCTCTCATGAGGCCAAATGTTGCCCAAGACAGAACTAAGGAAGGACTTAGTCGAATAGCTTAAATATCAGTGTGGACTGGTTGGGCGCGGATAGAATGCCCAGCGGTCAACCATTACTATTTACTGTATATGATTTTCAAAGGGTTTTCCTGACAGTAAGGTTAAATTAGCCTGGCAACTGGCAAGCCAGACCCACTTTCTTGAAAGACAGAAAGTGGGTCTGGAAAGGCTGCCATTGACCGCTGTTCGGCCCATTTCAAAACAAATTAAATTTGTTTATTTGACGTATCATTCGGGAGCAACGTCACTATTTGGTGATGGAAGTCGATTAAAAAATGGCGTTTGGGTGAGACAACAGTTTGTTTTAAATGATCAGAAACACAAATAGTCATTTAAAAACCCTAGCAGCTAACCGCACTGGAAACATTTATTTAAAAAGAAGACGTGTGTCAAGATCATGGACTTATGATATATGAATGGACGAACAATAACGCTTACTCACTGTCGTGAGAAGTGAAGCCACCGGCGCTAGATTGCCACTCACTAAGGCCACCTAACTTTACTATTTACTACTTTACTATTACTCAACTACATTGATTTCTCCTCAGCATTTTCACGTTATTGTAATGCACATTTAATCGGTAAGAATGTGAGGCTCTATTTGTTCGGCAACTATGGCTATATACTACACTAGGTCAAAATATGTAGGAAGTTCCCAAAAGACATAACTTCCACTCTTTTTTGATTGTTTTTTTCCACTGTCTGTTTAGTTTGGTTTCGCTTGATGGAGATTGTGTCCAGAATCACTCACTGGTACAGCGTTGAGTCTAGTTTCCAAGCTAAAGTTAAATACTCACCTGTTAATGAGTGGAGTCCATAAAGATGGTGGACGTGCTTAGCTCAAAATGAAATACTTTTTTTTTTCTCTCCATGTAAATTATCTAGGTTGGGTATAACATATCGCACAATATTGTGCTTTCTCTATTTACAGAGAGATTATAAGTAAAGAAATATTGCTGTTGAGTTTGAGTAAAATGTGTAATTTGCATTTATAATGGTGCTTCAGAGGCTAATGAAAACACTCCTGGACATTGGACCATTTCCAATTTGTCTCGGTTTGGAATAGTTTTCTCCACTGGAAATACAATGAGTATCTGTACCACAATAAAACTATCACCACTGTTATTTAGCAAGTGTACAGGGAATAACATTAGCCTATAACTATAACATAAATCAACCAGAAATACACTTTAAATTGCTAAACCTTGTGTACTTTTTTTTTGTTGTGATCACAAAGATGAGTCATAAGATATGATGTGGTAAGAGGTCACTTTTCCGTTTTGATACTGAACTTAAAGTTTAAGGCTCTCGGCTTTTCATTACTTAAACCTTTTACCATCACTTGTGCCTTTTGTGGTGGAATCGTAAAAAAAAAGCCAAAGAAAAGGTTCAAGAACTAGATTCTCATGAATTACATCTGAAATGACAGAACTGATAGTAGTGATGTGTTAACTACAGTACAGTGAGGTAAAAGACAGTTTTGAGACCCAGTTTTAGATGCTGAAGGAGAGTTGTTTGTCAAAGGTCATTATGTAGGTCTTAGTTTTAAAATAAATCTGATTTTGTGGAGATGAAATGCAAATTAACTGCATTTCGTTGTTCTGAACTTGTGACAGTGCAATGACAATAAAGTTGAATTCTATTCTATTCTATTCTATTCTATTCTATGAGAGCCAACGAGTAAGTTTAGAGAAGCCCCCATTCCGACCCCAGACATTGATCGGAAAAGTCTTTGGTTGCTAAACCCTCACATGTCATTGGATTTTGTGCAAGCTCTTGCTTTGATGAGGGGAAAGAGATGAAGTTTGAATAATACATGTTCCTGTGTGTGTGTGTTTAAATCTAAACTATGCCAGTACCCCCGTCTTGACCCAATTTAGGCTTTTGGTGTGGCTTCTAAATCGTATTCAGTCAGTGATTGAGGGGGTTTTGGCCAAATTAATATTTTATGAATAAATAAATAAATGAGCTTTAACAGTTGGTCGTGGTTTTGACATGCATTCCCAACATCCAATTACTAGTCAACTAGCTCAAGATCCGTCCCAGAAATCAGACCTTTAATCTTCAGGGAAAGCCCTTTCACACGCAGACATGTGTTAAAGTAGCAGGGCTCGGGGGTAACGACAGTGGAGGCAGGGGGAAGCGGAGAAAGTATGTACCAAAAAAGAGGAAGGTCGGAAACAGAGTATGAAGCAAGAGCACAGGGCCATGCAAGTTCTCACCGCCAAAAGGTCAAAGGTCTAAACCTTGAAGTGGTGGATAGGGTGGGGAGGATTAGTAGTGTATTGGCTCAGGTAGTGCGTGTGACGCTACAAGTATGTGGGAATCACAGACAGCGCACACGCATACTTTTCTTATTGTCACAGATTTCGTTTAGCATACTGAACCTAAAACATCTCAATTCTAAGACTGACACACTCTGACATGAGCATGTTCATTCATACCCGTCTGGCTGTTCAAACAACAGCATCGCGGTGAAAGGGAAACAAAACTTGGTGGGTGTGTATAGCATGTCCATCCATCTCAGGGAAAGCGGCCCACCGTCGGCCCATTCGTTTCACTTGGCGTATATGTCTTGAGCGTGTCAAGGGGAGGTCAATACTCGGCTGGCAGCCTAATCAAGGCTGATGAATGGTTGAGCAGCTACATGTACCAAAGCCTCTGCAGTCAAACCACAGAAGAACCAAGATGAGGGCAATAGTTAAAAATGTGCCTCTGGTCATGACATGAGGTACTGTGAAGTGCGAAACTGCAAAAGAAAAGCGGTTTACTAAAGGATCCTTGTCATTCTTAGCTCAGTTATAAACAGCTAAGCTGCTACAATATTGTTTTAAAAGAGTCTTATACCTCATAAGTAAATTAATTTTTAAAGGATTTAACTTCAAAATCATAGCAAAAGGTGTTGGACTTCTTGTTTACTTTGGGAATTACAGTATAGAAGTTAAATTTGAGGTCAGAAAATTTGTGAACTGATCACATTTTTTGGAAACAAAAAAAGTAACGTGTAATGAGTGTGACATTATTTCACGACTTCATCTTCACGTGTCAGTCAAACTTAAGGCCCAGATGTGTTTGTGTTTTCTTTTACATTTTGTGCTACCACCATAGGAAGCTACTCCTGTTGACAAAGAGGAAGAAATATGATGGTGGCCATTTGAGAATGAATAAAAGAAATGGCTGTTTTTACAATGCTTTTCAGCTTTTTGGATCACAGTAAAAGTTTGGAATTTTACACTATGAGCTTTGATGTTGTTTCTCCAACCACAGCGGGAGTTGTGCAAATGCGCTTATTAACTTGTCAAACAACCACTGAACTGAGGTCGAGCGTGACTGCTTAAAAGTCAGAACTAGTTGGCCAACATGGACCATCCAGTAACAACTTCCCAGGAGGGAAGAGTGTCTGGAATTCAATGAGGAATTGATTGATTGCCTGTTAAAAGTTACTGTTGCCATTTTGAGCTTCTGTTTCAGCTTCTCGAACTCTTGAATTCCATAGCTAATTCCTCATGAACATCACCTTCTGTCTTGTTGTCAGGAACTTAAACCTCTTTGAATAAGAGCACCGTAAAAATGTTGCGCCTTCTCGCCTGTTTGGAAATAGTCCTAATCTGTCAAACCCATCAAGCCAACAGGAGACTTACAGACCCAGAAACACGACATTACTGTAAAACATGAACCCCGCTGAAATCCTCTGGAAAAAAATGTGGAGATTTACTACGTCTGTGTCAAGCTTGCTGTCTTCATTTGCTCAAGTTTCCTCCGTCTTTGTACAGGTGTCAGGGGCTGAATTGACAACACGCCTCCATAGAGCGGCACCCACTGTTTATTGCCCTGACCCAATCTGTAAAGGGTCAGCGAGGGAAGGGGGTGGTGAGGGGCAGCAGGGCTGGCGGATGGAGATGGTTTCAGCTGGGGGTTGTATGGCTAACGCTTTACATCGGGGGTGCACTGGGAGAACACCAAACAGCTGGAACACATGGTTGACTGTCGTCAACTGTTCCTCGTGACCCGCTCTCCTCCAGATCTGTTTATTTCATTGGTCCCTCTCTGTTTATGGACTAGCGAAGATCCAGCTGTCCATAAATGAGAAGGGAGATGATTTAAATGGGAAAACTAAGGAAAATGCAACCATTATGTCAACACTAGTAAAAGTATGGACAATCAGCTTGTGTATAATCATTCATGTTGAAGCCTTTTTCTGGAGAGAAGATGTTGTCTTTGGGCTGACCGCAGCTCTTGTGTTTATTCTAAAAGTAGACATACTGATGCTCTGGGGATTTTATTGATTGTTCTGTGAGCATGTTTCCCCAAAATATACTATGGTTGGACAAAGGCATTAAAATGTGTTTTCTTGAAAAAATTAATGGTTATTATGCCATATGCAAATTGAATCTTACTCTGGTCAATTCTAAAGCTAGTTCTTATTACTCCTGCAAACCTTTAAAGAGATAGTTCGGATTTTTTGACATGAATCTCTATTTCATCCTCACCTCCAGTGTGTGCGATCAGCACTGACTTACCCCTGACAGCGTTCTGTGACACGAGTTCTGGTCCGGTGTTGCAGATATATTCCAGCAAGTTGGCTGGGGTCACCTAAAGAAAGCGATTTTCTTCTAAAAATGATTTGTGTTCAAAAGAGTGATACATTTGCATCACTAAACTCCTTCCTGAAAAAAGTCAGACGCCATTATCGCCGGGCACTACTTTCTTTTCGTTCATATCATTGCGCGGCGCCCCACATACAGCTGATAGACGTGCACTAATCTACAAGTTGTTTGTCTTTCTGAAGGCGGAAGGCGCGCGGATCAGCTGTCTGCAGCGCGTTCATCAGCTGTCTACAGGGCGATGCGCAGTGATACGAACGAACAGAAAAATAGGGCCCAGCGGTAATGGCGTCTTACCTTTTTCAGAAAGTAGTTTAGTGATGCTAATGTATCACTCTTTTGAACACTAATTGTTTTTAGAAGAAAAACTCTTTATTTCGGTGGCCCAGGCCAACTTGCTGGACTATTTTCCTCTCGTCCAACACCAGACCAGAACTCGTGTCACAGAACGCTGTCAGGGGTAAGTCAGTGCTGATCGCACACACTGGAGGTGAGGATGAAATAGAGATTCATGTAAAAAAATCCGAACTATCTCTTTAAGCTAGCTAACAAGTTTGCTCTAAATGAATTGCTCCCTCTGTTGGTTGTGAAGCGTTCATTGCGTCAAGACAGTTTGTTTAGGAATGATTGATCAAATAAATATTATACGATCAATAAAAAGTATTGAGACTACAAATCAGAAACTCTATTGCACCTATCGCTAATTCTCACAAGAGTCTGAGGAGTACTGTATATGACGGAATTCTAAGCAACCCATTCAAGGGCCATGTCTGTCTTCGCGCATCAGCTTTTTCTTTCGTCCTTACTCAGTGATTCTCCTCTAAAAGTCAGCGTCACTGCTCCTCCGGAGCCTGACTGTAATGAAATGGTTGCCGTGGAGCCTTCATGCTTATTGCATTAAGTGCAATGAATAAATCCTTTTTTGTGCGCTTGCAACCTCCCTTCGTCTCCAAATCTCAATAAAGCTGAGTGCTTTCAGAGTAATGAAGATTGCTCGTGAACTTGATTACCTTTAGTGCCATCAAACTTAAGGTGCTCCTTTTAAATGCTGTTTTGTATGTTGTCCATCTGTGCCAACATCGTATAGCTACTTGCAGAAAATCTGCATCACGGCTGTAAAACGTAATGAACATTGCGTCCACATAGTTAAAAACAAAAATCAAATTTCTACTATATTCAAAGCTAAGCTGTGAGATGTAATAATAATAATAATAATAATAATAATAATAATAATAATAATAATAATAATAATAAACTTAATGTCCTCCTTGAAGAGACTGCCTAAAAAGGGTTCATGACTCAGTAGCGATTTTGATGTGTTACTATTTGTACTTAGTTATACACCCACTCACCCACTTGTCCGTTTGTGGTGATTTTACAGAAATATTAGTGTGTTTTTAAGTAAAGGGAGACTTTTGGTAAAAAAAAAAAAAAAAAAAAAGTCATTTCGTAGAGAGACTTTTCAACCACATACAGTTAGTTGCTCCATCCTCTTCCATCACATGTATCTAGCTAAAGCCTGGTTCACGCGACAGGAGAATTGGCCCGATTTTAGCCCCGAATTTCCCCTCCTGACAATCGTAAGGACGCGCCGAGACGCAAGCGATAATCTTCACAGATAATCCTGCCGTGTGTCTTGTCAACACACACGGCGCCTCCCGATATCGGCGCTCGGAAGGACCCCCGACTTGAAATCGGGCATATCCAACATTTTTTGGCCCGATTTCGCTCCACGCAGCAGATTGACAGTGACGTGCAGCCAATCAGAAAGCAAGCCAGCGAGGAAGCCGGTGGGGAATCCAAAATCAAAACAGTCAGGACGCAGCAGAAAGTCCGTGCTCGCGCGATTACACTCTTTTTAGTTTTTTAATTATTTGTACAGTATTTATTTATTTATTTTTTTAATACACACACACACACATTCTCCCCCCAAAAAAAGGTGGTCTCCGCAAGGCAAGCGATGTCTCACCAGTGACCATTTACACTCCTTTAACAACACCTTTTCTTTTTATGCCGCTTTTTCGGCTGAAAACCAGGATCAACTCATGTTGACAACTCGGAAGCCACGTTTAATCTCGAGAGGCTTTGCGAGACTTCCCGTCACATTCTTGAATGAACTCGGCTCGTGTGGAGTGTGTTGATTGTGCAGTGTGGCCGCACACCACACACGGTAGGTTCAAAACTGGAACTCCCGTGATTTTTTCTCTTCACGTGTGGTGTATGTCAAAGATTGGAAATCGGCCGACAATTTTAAAATCTTGCCATGTGAACCAGGCTTAATGGAAATGGCAACTCAGCTATTTTCCTTACTTCCTCAATAAAAAAAAGGCAAATTTTCTCTTCTTTTTTTGAATTTTTTCCTTCAGAAAAGGCTTTCGCCTGTTGCTGGGTTCACCTACTGGACTTGTGACCCTGACAAGATGGATAGGGGTCGATAGTGCTCCTGTTTTGTCTATAGCTGTTTCCCACCACACGTTATCTCTCCATCAAGGCACCATCCTAAGTGATAAACGAAGAGCTTCTTTTGGAATTCACACTCACCACATTTCTTCTCCTCAGCATTCTATCCCCTTGTTATCAGGTTCAATTGCAGTCATTGTTAAATACAGAGCAGTCAGTAAACCTAATAATCAGTCATGAACGTTTTTTAAGCAGATCTGTGTCATTGCACTCTCAGTGTGTCACAGCACGTTACAATAATTTAGTACACTGTAAATTCTGTAGTGTAAATTTGACTCAGAGTAAATTTGACTATTTAGATAGGGACCAAATAAACTCAGTTTTAGAGTAAGATAAGATGTACACTAGAAAGAGAGTAAAATAAAACATTGAAATAAATAAATGAATAAAACTCACTCAAGTGTTGAGGAATGAACTCATAACCTTCATCTTGGAAGACTGCCACACTACCTACCACCTAGGATATATGCCCCTCCTATTGCTTGCTTTTAGACCAAACACTCTGGGGTAGATTGACTAAAGGTTTGCGTAGCTGTTCTGCCGCACTAACCGGTAAAAATGGAGCAATCCGGGAGCGCCTAATCCACTAAAGACGCGCAGGTGGGGAAATTCATCATTAACTGCGCTGCAAACCAGAATGCACCCCGTTGTGCCGGTGGTTTTTGCGCGTAGGTAAATGAGGTCATTTGCATACGTTTGGCACAGAAATTTCCCACCTCTATTTGAATGAGGCTCATTTATAAACAGTGTCTAATTCACAAATGCCAGTGCTAATGCCACATGTCGTTTAAGTGACACAAACAACGTTTATGGAAGCCTGGTGTAAACTTGGCGCTTCCTCGATCCCGTGGATCATGACAGCAGTGGTGGAACGAGTGCCCGTTGCCCTCACACTGATACCCACGTCAACCTCTGAAAATATATTTTCTTAGAAAATGGTCGCACCAAGATTTTGTATTTTATGAATGAACGGAGGGCGACACGGGGAAGGAGTGGTTAGCACGTCCGCCTCCCATTACTGAGGACGCAAGATCGAGTCCAGGCTCCGGCCTTCCTGGACTTGTATGTTCTCCCCGTGCCTGCGTGGGTCTTCTCCGGGTACTCCGGTCTCCTCCCACATTCCAAAGACATGCATGGCAGGTTAATTGGGAGCTACAAATTGTCCCTAGGTGTGCTTGTGCGTGTGGATGATTGTTCGTCTCTGTGTGCCCTGCGATTGGCTGGCGGCAGGGTGTACCCCGCCTACTGCCCGAAGCTGGCTGGGATAGGCTCTAGCACCCCCGTGACCCTTGTGAGGAGCAAGCGGGTAAGAAAATGGATGGATGGATGAATGAACGGCGCCGTTGTCCTCTCTGCTTCCTACAGCTTAATGGCACTTAATGAGGAAAACGCTTCTGCAATTCCTCTGTCTAAGCTCGCATTCTGATAATGTCATCTTTCTCGCAGCTGTTCCAAAACCTCCATGTGTGGTAAATCAGGCGCAAATTTGCTACCAGCTGTCAGAATTTGCAGGCGTGTTTGCGCCGGTATATGATTAAAGCAATATGCTTAGTGAATAGGTGGTTAACTGGGAGCAGACTGCGCGTGCAGTTGTGGAGCAATATTTAGCGCTCTTAGCGGACACAGCGCATTCTTAGTGAATCTAACCCATTGTTTTTGGTCTCTTGGACATAATTCCATGCAATCGTGGAATCAGCTGCAGCTGACACAAGTGATATATTAGCAGAAAGCAGGAGCTGTGTGGCTCAAGGAGTACATCGGCTCGCTTCCAAACTGAAGGTTGTGAGTTTGTTCCTAACTTGAGTCAGTTTTATTTTATTTTATTTTTTTTTTGTTTTTTGCAATTCTTCATTTTACTCTATTCTAAGTGTAAATATTACTCTAAAACTGAGTCTATTTGGTCCCACTCTAAATAGAGTCAAATTTACTCTACATAATTTACTGTGTAAGTATTGTGTTATAGTATTTTACAAACCACACTACCAAATATTATACATATATTTGACATTTATATACCGTACTTACCCAATATTGCAGTGTTTGGAAAAGTATTTCCATCCTGTATTTGTATTTCAAAGACAAAGCAAAGTACAGTACTTTGTTTTTTGGTGTTGTTGGCCCTTATGTCAATGCTGTTTTGAAGAAGCTTGCTTTATATTGCAATGTCAGATTTTAGTAGCAGAAAAGTCCATCCAAGCAAGAATGTGCTAGAAAAGTCGATCAAAGTGTAGTTAAACTGTCACAATGTGGCTGTATTTTTATTTCTTGGTCCAGGATAAGATTTGATTTTGCGGAATACAATTTCCTGATTCCTTATTGCAGGACAAAATTCTCATCCTGGCCATTGTTTAATGTGAAGCCCATAAACTTTAAATGCAGCTCCAGTCTAAACAGTGTAGCATCATAGTCCAACGCCAATATTGATGGATGCCTGCAGTCTTGGCAAACAATTCCTAATGCTTTCTTCTCTTTCTTTCATGTGCTGTTTGCCTTTTTTCCCTGCCAACGCCCTTCCAGGTAAGACCACCCCCTTGACTTTGCCTCCATTATAATGACCCTGGCCCCCAAAACATATTGCTAACCCCCACCCCATCCTTTTATTTCCACATTATTGATACCTCAGACCACCTCACTATACCTGAAAGGTCACTTGGATTAAATTGAGAAAATGTTGCATATATATTTTTAAATGCTTACTGCATTTGTAGTCCTGCATGATTTATTGATACATGATTAAATGGATATTGTCTTCATTATATTATATACCCATAGAATAGGGTAACCAAATTGTCTTCCAATAATGCACTTTTACAGGTAGTATCGGGCCATAACAGAATACTCAGTCAGTACACTCACTTTTCCTTTGCTGTAGTGTTGCGAGAAATGCGATCACAATGGGTTTGTCACAGATCTTATTACATAATTGCAAGATGGCGCGTTGCTGTGTGTGAGCCTGTTTAAAAGGCACCAGTGTTCACTTACGGCTATTGCACGGGATCTCTGTGTGAAAGTGGCTAAAGAAGAACAATGAGTGAAGAATGCTTTTAAAGCTTCCAGTGAGTGAGTGAGGTTGGTTGATTTCCCAATTTCAGCAGGCCTAGCAGTTGAACTGTGTGCCCCTTTTGTTTGAAACTCATTGTGCATGAAGCACACTGATTTCCACCTCTCTGAATGGGCCAGCAAGAGCAGATGGCTTTGCTCGGGCTAAAGGCGCATCCACTTTGATGGCGCCTTCAACCACCGCAGATGATGACACGGTGAAACGTAGCGGCACACCACAACAAAACTCGGTCTGGGGCTGGAGCGACGTTGCCAAGGAAGGTCTCGTAGGGATGTCTTTTGTTATGCATATTAAAAGAGCTCTTCAGTCAAAACAAGGCTTTTCAGTCTGTCATTAAAGCTTCCAGATGACAGAGATGTCCTTTCATGTGTTCCCCTCTCTTGCCCTTCCCTTCCTGTTAAGTGCTGTCCCAGCCAAGCTGCTCTTCAGCTGTAACCAGCAAAGTAGATTATTACAAAAAAAAAAATGCTGTGATTTAGCATCCATATGCATACAATGTTACCTCACTACTTTGCAGTTTGGTTATTGCGGCTACACTAGGGTTTTCATTTGTGACCATAACGTCATCTATTAAAGGGTAACCTCACTATTTTGCGGGTTTTCTTTTGCCCAAGTTGGATCAGTCAAAAGTTGTTTTTTTTTTTTTAGGAAAAATTTGTTGTACAAAAACCGAGATCATCAACATTAGAATTTGTCACCCCCAAAATCCCTGTTCCCTCTTCATTGGTGTGTTTGGAAATACGCTCCAAGCACCCTGCTACCATTCGGAAACTCGGAACGTTGTTCAAAAGTGCTGTCTAGTTATTTAGAATGCCTCCAAAAACAGAATACCAGAGCCCAGTGTGTCAGACAGTACAAGGAAAATAAACAGCTGAAGCACAAACTGCTGATTATAGGAAGGGTTCGGAAATTAATGTGAGTGGACTGCGCTCTGCTCCCTGCAGAATATGAGGACGACAGAACGTTCACTTAAGTACGTTAAAGGCGTGTTTCTTTTTAGTTTAAAATGTCTTGTATCATATTGTAGCCAATGGTACAATCCTGGTGGGTTCCTGTGCTGAAAATTATTTTTGTGGAAACAAAAGTTCTCTTCTTCTTCTTCTTCTTCTTCTTCTTCTTCTTCTTCTTCTTCTTCTTCTTCTTCTTCTTCTTCTTCTTCTTCTTCATTGCATTTAACATAGTAGAGAGAGTTTATTCCCTGTTTTTGTTAGTTATTTTAAAACTCATTTTGTTGAACTTTGTTAATTTTGTATTTTGATTCCTCAACACACCTTGTTTTTCTTTTTGGTGACTATATACTTTTTGAGGGCGGCATGGCGGCTGAATGGTTAGCACGTCCGCCTCCGAGTACTGAGGACTCGTGTTCGAGTCCAGGCTCCGGCCTTCCTGGGTGGAGTTTGCATGTTCTCCCCATGCCTGCGTGGGTCTTCTCCAGGTACTCCGGTCTCCTCCCACATTCCAAAGACATGCATGGCAGGTTGATTGGGCGCTCCGAATTGTCGCTAGGTGTGCTTATGTGTGTATGTGTGCGTGTGGATGGTTGTTTGTCTCTGTGTGCCCTACGATTGACTGGCAACCAGTTCAGGGTGTACCCCACCACCTGCCCATAGCCAGCTGAGATGGGTTCCAGCACCCCCCGCGTTCCGAAAATGGATGGATGGATATACTTTTTGAGACATTTGTACTTTTTGTCTCCCTGTGCTTGGACCCTCCATTTTCTCCACCCCCACCACACAAACCATGAAACTTGAGGAACACTTTGACAAGACATGAGTAACTGGCTGTGCTGATTGGTTGACCGTGGGCCGTGCTGATGAGAACATCCATCCATCCATTTTCTCGACCGTTTATTCCTCACAAGGGTCACGGGGGGTGCTGGCGCCTATCTCAGCTGGCTCTGGGCAGTAGGCGGGGGACACCCTGGACTGGTTGCCAGCCAATCGCACACAGAGACGAACAACCATTCACACTCACACCTAGGGACAATTTGGAGCCCCCAACTTAACTGTCATGCATGTCTTTGGAATGTGGGAGGAGACCGGAGTGCCCGGAGAAGATCCATGCTGGCACGGGGAGAACATGCAAACTCCACCCAGGAAGGGCGGAGCCTGGACTCGAACCCGAGTCCTCAGAACTGGGAGGCGGACATGCTAATCAGTCATCCCACCGTGCCCTCTGATGAGAACAGTGGAAACAAAAACCAAGACGTGAAAAAAGGCACAGAAGGAAAACATCCATCCATCCATTTTCTGAACCGCTTGCTCCTCACAAGGGTCGCGGGGGGTGCTGGAGCCTCTCAGCTGGCTATGGCGAGTAGGCGGGGTACACCCTGGACTGGTTGTCAGCCAATCGCAGGGCACAGAAGGAAAACATGACAAAGCAAAATCTATCCAAACAGAGTCAACAATACAGATCATGACACAGACTACAAAGTTTCTCATATTGAAGAATTGCAGATCTTTGATGGGGTGGTAGAGTGGCTGCTAGTTAAAAATGAAAGTAAGCACCTTACACTGCAATACCACACAACAGTGGGGGCTTTGTACATTGTAATAGGATTTCAATACCTTCTCTTTGTGGCTTACAGCAGATTTCTGCTGATTAAATTCCAGCCTGCTCTTAAGAATTGACAGCGGCTATTTAACTTTTCCTCCAAATAAAACCACCAGAACCACAAGAAGTACAAAAACTATTTAACCTTCAAGGCTTTGATGTGCTGTCACTCGATTCACTGGCCTTTCTTTACATTGTCACGCTGGCTTATTGATTGACGTTAATTTTTGCGTTTGTGAGTGTGTTTGCGACATAGCGTCATTTTGTGTGTCATTTGAGTGGAAGTGGCCACAGCGCGTTGCACTGAGCGAGACAAAACACCTGTCAGTGGAGTGGTTACGCCTCATCGCTGCGCCTCTTTAAAGTGGGAGGGCCTTTTGTCACTCTGTGCGGTGCCCCCATCTCTTCCAACCTAGCGTTTCTTCAGAGGAGGAAGCTGCAAGTTTTTTTTATTCAACCAGTCCCTCAGTATTAGCTGCTTTTTCTTTTTTTTATGTGAGATAACATAAAATGAAGAATCTAAGTGTGAACACAATTAGTTCTGTGATTCTGGTTGAAACTGTTTTGCAAATGTTGGAATCTGTTCCAGGGTGAAAAGGTCATCTGCATACAACCTTTATTAACTTTGCAGGAAATGTTTGAAGTAACATTTGAACATTCTTGACTGTAGTGCAGAAGTAAGGTACCACTGTTTATATTAAAACGCAAAGCCAATAAAACGCGATCTTGATATATTGCAAATTTAATTGTTGCAGATGCAACAATTTAAAAAACATTTTTCAATATTAAAGCAATTTTAACTAGTAGCCCTAGCACCTCCCAATTGGGTCCTCTTGGACGTTGAAGACAAAATTGTGTGAAACAATGCGGTAATCATGAGAGAATATAATGATGTCGTACACCAAATTAAATTGCAGAACCAGGGCTACAGGAATATATAAGCAATTTTCCACGCCCCAAACACAGCTCAAACGCCAACTAGTTTAATTATCAAATATAGAAATCATATTGCGCCACTCTGTGAAATAACCCGCCATCTATCTTAACTTTGTTAACAAGTAATGACGTTGGTTTTCTCTGCTTTGAATGAATCAGCTTCTCTCATGTAATTTTGGTGTACATTCTTCTGCTCTTAACACCTCTTGCTGAGGCTGCTCTTTCTTTTCGAAAATAAACCACAAAGATCCAAAGAAAAAACTAAATATTTTGCATAACTAGAGGTCAGTTGAGTTTGCAATGATGTCATCCATTCCCTGATGGCACTTTGATACAACTTTAGATGTGCACTTTGTTGTCCTTATTTTCAACTGCTAAACCTTTGTGAGAGATGACGATAGACAGAGAGAGCTGAGAAAGCGAGCGAGAGAGGGAAGGCTGGAATGCGGTTTTCATATCCTTCCAGATAATAAGATTAGGTCCGTACCATCTGAGGAAGGAATTTTGAGTTATTCGTATTTGTAGTCCTACGCACTGAACAGTGAGAGCTATAGCAGTGCAGGTGGAGCTTTCATTTTTATTTGTTTATTAATCAGGGTATCGACGTGAGATATATGATCCCGTTTTCTGAGGGTTCTAAATTCGTAAAAATATGTAAAAAATGTAAATTTCCGTGGATGAAATTAATGAATGCAACAACAATAACAACATGCTTGGTGGAGGTGGGCAGATCCGAGACAAATGTATTGGATGGCAATGTTTTCTCCCTTGTACTATTTTTTTTTACTGTATATTCAACACAGGATAATTTAATAATTATTACAAAATATAAATAAATATATATATATATATATATATATATATATATATATATATATATATATATATATATATATATATATATATATACACACACACACACACACACACACACACACACACACACACATATATACACACACACACACATATATATATATATATATATATATATCAAATTCAACTAGAAGTGGGAAAACAACGGTCCAACCAACTATTTCATCCTCATTTACAGTGAAACTTCCACACACTTCAGCTCGCGCGAAACGCCAGATCCATAGGTCTATTTATAGCAGCAGACCTGCAGCCTTGGAAAACGCTGGATTCAAACATTTAATTAGTGTACTTGAACCACGCTACAGTATGCCCAGCAACTGTAAATGTTGGGATATAGTTTGTTCAGGCTGTATTTGTTCCATGACTTTGGATACAATATATTTTTTGTTGTTGTTGCACATTATTTTAAGAGGAACGCACAGCACACTGTTGTAACCAAAAACAGTCAATAGATGGCAGGCACCCACTGTGACTTTTTGTTTTTGTTTTTTTATTTTTTATTTTACACTTCAGTAAGAACAAGACGGTTAACTTTATATTGTAAATAAATTCTTTGAATTTGATCATTCCTGCCTAATGTCAATTATCATATATTACATAAATTTACACAAAAATAATATGGAAATTGCATCACCTATATGTAGCCGATCTTTTGAAATAAGATTTACTGTACAATGAATAGAACCATGATCATAGACTAGCCTTAGCCTACAGAAGCATATGCCTCTGTGTTATAAAGTGGGGGAGCGGAAAAAAAAAAAAAAAAAAAATCGAAAAAAAAATCGAATCGTGACCCCAAAATCGAAATTTAAATCGAATCGTGGAGTTGGCGAATCGTGACACCCCTAATATATATATATATATATATATATATATATATATATATATATATATATATATATATATATATATATATATATATATATATATGTATATATATATTTTAGGTAGGGCAAGATATGAAACTGGAAACCAGCATCCAGATACATCATTGGTTGTAATACTTCAATGAAATTGGGTTCAATACTCAAATTGAAAAAGCTCAGCACGCTGCACATAAATGCTGCAATTCCATGAGCGCTGCATGCTTACCTGTGTGTTTGTGTGCATGCGTGTGTGCGGACCCGTCGCCATGGGCGGGCCTTGGGGGTCCGTGCCCGCCCTGTCAGTCAGCCGTGCCCGCCCTAGCAAGATGACTCACCAAGTATTCGTCCTATCAGTCACGTAAACTTGCGCCTTCTGTTTTAAGTAAAGCATGGCGTGCCAGCCAACCACATACCTCCTTTCAAGTTTGGCTGTGATTGACAACTTAGCGAGCCAATGACAATCAGGATCAGGAGGGATGGGGTGGGGTGGGGGGAGACGCTCGCTCTGCAGACGTGCCTTAGCCAAATCTACTTCCGGGTAGATAGTGCGCATTTGCCGGCTGGCGCTGGGACAAAGACTGAGCAGTGAGCACGTCGTGCCGCTTTAATGGAAGCCACCAAATGCCAAACCTCAAACCAGGATGACACAGTTGACATCAATGGGAATCCTGAGTCCACTGGTTACGTTTACAAGTGAGTGTCAAACTTTTATTTTAATTAGTCAAGCCACACAGCACGGATGAATTGTAGCAATACACAGTATGCTGTTAACAGACCCAAGCAGTCACACATACACAACAACAACTAAGGAGCATAAAATTATTTATCACTAAAGCAGTTGCAGTACAATGTGAGTTGAATTCTCTTTTTTTATTGCCAAGTTTGTTCATGTTGATGACTGTCACTAAGTTCCAATTAAAAAAACAGCACTTTATACATCCTTTTGGATTGATATTCTGCTTAGTTTTTCACTGAACCCATATGTTGTTTCTGTATATCATCGACATAACTCAACCTTATTTCTAAATCACTTTAAAACATCCATTGCTGCATACAAAGTCCTGTGCATGGAATAGAAATGAGCCTTTTAGTAGACACAAGTGAAATAAAATAACACAAAATAAAATTAATTAGAGTCAATATAAGTAGATAAGTGTACACGCAAATAAAATACTAAAAAAAAAAAAAATCTGTATAAGTATAGAAATAAAATAACACAAAATACAGAAGACACCATAAAAAAGTAAAATGATGTGAAGTCTCATGCTGAGTCAAAGATCAAAGAATAGAGATGTCTGGCAAAAATGAAAGGAAATTTTGTCCATATCGTACAGCCCTAATCCAACACGCAAATGAAGGCAACTGCTAGCCAATTCCAGATAGAAGGGGCTGGGTCACAGAGTCATTCATTCGGACATAGTTGTTTACAGAAGTGAAGAGTGGATTTGTTTCAAATGAACTTTTGAACTACTACTACTTTTTTTTTCAGTTTGTCTTTTAGATTTCAGAACGAACTGCCGCTTTTAAGTGACAGAAAATATTTCTGAACACTTTTGCAGTTGTCACAATGCCGCTGTTCAACCTGATGAACATTAGATTTAGGTTGATAAAGTGTGCCCCCCCAAAACAAGGTAATGCCCCCCCTACAAATTCTTTCTGGTGACAGGTCTGCGTGTGTGTCAAATGCATGCCTGTGCACCAGTGTAATGCCGAGGCATGATGATTTCACATGGTGGCAACAAGCACCGGGGACACCCACCACTTGGCGGTCTGTGTGTGGCACGCTCTGTGAGAGCATCTTTTCTCCATGTGACAAGGGCTCCAGTCACTTCCTGCACCGGTCACGCATGTACAAAACCTTTTGCACCTTCTCAGCATGAGCCAACTTCCTTTTCTCGGTTCATAGCAAAAGAAGAAAATGATACACAGTGAGACTTGAAAGAGGGAGGGAGAGAGCCTCACCTAAGCAAAGAGTCAAGACATGAGGAAGGAATGATGCAGCTCAGAAAAAGACAAGCTCAGGCATGTCTCCGGCTCATCCTGTGTCAGCCTGCACTGACATTCTTGCATGTGCCCTCTCTCTGTCCATCTCTGTCTATCGCTCCATCTGTTCCCTGAATATTTACAATGGAACACTACACTAAATGAGTTCAGAACACCATCTCAATCAAAGGACAGTGTAATTGCCTAATGATGACCAATCATAAGCCTGCGATAATTAACTAATGCTTAATGTTCACAGTGTCCATCTTTTAATCACATGGGAGCTGATGGCTTTATTTTAATTTAACAGCGTAAACACAAGCCACACTTGCAGTCAGATTTTTATTTTTTTATTTTTTTATTTTTTTTATTTATGTATTTATTTATTTTTTAATAGTGCAACCAGTCATGAGCTGCCACTTCCTGGTACTCTTTGTTTCCATATGACTAATGACTTGAAACTGGCCCTAAATTAAAAAAAAATTATGAAATCAGTCTGGAAACAACATGGATGCACACTTTCTTCAAGTGTATGCTAAAGCAACAGGTGGATACTGTATAACATACAAACTTCAAGGAATTTCCAATCATAAAAAATTGTGATTGAAAGACTGTACATGGGAATTGATGAAGAAAGGAAAACACATCGATGAATCCATTTATCCATACAGTAAAAGAAAATATAAGAGATAAGTGCCTCACATAAGATAATGTCACACAACGTGGCATGAAAAGGCTGTGTCCAGTCATCTACATGCACGTTTTGAAATTGAACTTGTAAAGATGGACTGGGTGTTACCAGGACCCAGATATCTGCCTATAAATTTTAAACACATAACTTCTTAAATGTTTTCCCCATGCTTGCATATGCTCTCTCCGGTTGTTACGTCTTCCTCCCACTTTCAAAAACATACATGTTAGACGGTGGGAGGGAGCAAATAGATGTTCATTTGACACTGTCAAGTGGGCAAGTAGCATTACCAGGGATCAGTATATGGCCAATACGGCCTTACGTCAATGTTTCAAGTACTCCTGAAGTTTGCCGATATCATTCACCGATATTTAAGGTGCTCTTTTGTGGCTGTTCTGTTATCAGGAAGTAAATGGCACACAATGCCGACAGAAGATTTTTCTGTGAATTGCATCCTTGTAAGTCCTCTCATATCCTCAGAGGTGGAGAATTACGGTGCACAAAGTAAAAGCCCTCCACCTCTGCCTATTTCCATTAAGATGCTATTTCTATACACAGGGTTTTCTCAAGTGTTTTGTAATCCTGCCCCCCCCCACGGCCAACAAATTGGGTTTGGTGCATGTCGTTCATCATCCGTGCAATTTACTTTAATGCTAAACTTTCACAAAAACAAACAGGTGCATACAGTTCCCAGAGTCAGCATTCTCTTATAACATTGATGAAATGTAAACAAATCATTCCCTGAGGCTACCACAGTTTTCAATTGCCTTTTTTTTTTTTTTTACGATATTCAACAAAATGACGAATATTGGCGCCCCTAAAAAAGAAACATTTACTTGCTTTCATCAACTGAGAAAGATAGAATGTTGTTATGATTCAGTGCATTCATAAGGTCTAGTTTTCCTGCTGAATGTCGTACAGGCCACATAGCACTTATACATACTTGTGTTTTATGATTGTGACTCACCTGTTGCCTATTTTTTGTAGTTCTGGATAGTTGTGTTCCATTGTACTTTGTTTAACCAGTTTAATATTTTTATTTTGAATAGGTAAAAGAAACACAACATTTGTCAATGTTGGCTGATATGAAATAATTATGCCATAATAATTTTTTTCAGCCAGCCCTATTTTCCAACTTCATCGTGTCAAATTCAACAATAAACAGTTGAATATGCATTATTTAGCATGGCAGGTTTTCTGAACAAACACTAAAACTAGTTTTAATTTGCACTTTTTTTTTAAAATTTATTACAAACAAATCTGTAAGAGAAAGTTTTAAGTTTTAAAGTGTGCTTTATTTTGGACTTACATTTTCTATTGCAGTCACTGTTCTGCATTTTGCCAGAAATAAATAAAAGAAAATTATTTAAAATGATCTGTCATTGGTTCAATTAAAATATTATAAATCAAAAGTTCCAGTTTTATTGGTTACTTGGTATCATTATCGGTGAGTACCGGTTTTCCGTCTGTAAAAAAAGTGGTCCTGAACATCCCTACTCTCGTGTTTCCTTCTCTGCCATATTATGTAACATCTCTTTCTGTTGTATATCAGTGTAGGTTGTAACCAAATCCTCATCTCACAAAAATGATCAACCAGGTGGTTGCAACAGTGCATTTCCACTCGGAATTCCACTTTTGACCTCATTTTACCTTCTGCTCATTTTTGTTGCTTCACCATCAGTCATCACAATATCACTGGTCGTACATAATGTTTTGTGCCTATAAAAAGGGCTCACTTCTCAGTGTGTGTGCGTTTGTGCGTGCGTGTGCGTGTGTATCCAGGGAGTATGGCCCTTACACCGTCTTTACTTACTGTGGGAACATAAGTGACCATTGTTGGCTGCACACATGCCAGCAGGCGGGGGGTGCTAGTGGGATGGGAGTTGCTGACGTAAATATGGAGAGAAGCCCAAAATTACTGGGACAAACGGACCCATCCTCCTCTTCATTCCAGCTTTGGTCCAATTATCTGTATGCAGCATATGCAGACAAGCTCCCATTGCCATGCCACAGTAAGCTGACTTGGACCTCTGACTGAATATAAGTAGGGGATTAGGAAGGATAGCCCCAGGAGCTGCCATGCTAGGCTCTAGTGTTAGCTTTAATAGCGGTTTCTCAGGATATTGAGGTGTTTTTCAGCAGTTATGTCATTGCAGCAGTTTTCACAGTTGTCACCTTACATCAGTCAAGATTGCTGCTTCGGTAATTATGCCCTCATATCAAATTTCTCACCTTCAAGATTAGAAATTGAGGAATGTACCGTTTGTGTGCAGCCAAATGGCTTGGATACAGATGTTCTCAGTGGAAAGAAATAAGAAGAAAATAGCGCATTTTGCTAGTGTGAGGCCTGGCCCGTGTTGTGGGAACCTAAGTGATGTTAAATGGGTCTGTGGTCTGTCTGCAGACGTGTACTCCATCAACCAACACCTGTGGTTACAATCCACTTTTTTTTTTCCTTTGGCAGTGCACTTTGGAGTGTTGTAGAAGATTAATGGTGATTAGCGACAAGGTAGAGTGTAACCTAAAAAAAAAAAAAAAAAAAAATCAAACAACTGTTTAGTTTTTTATTGTTGTAGTTTAGAGTTTTTAATGTGTGTTTTCAATTTATAAAATCCATTGGAAATAAATAAAACGTAAATAATCATACTTGACATGGTAGTCAGGGGTTGAAAGATTTTACAGTGGTCCCTCGCTACTTAGCAAAATTCATACATTATGGAGTTTCGAAATAGCGAGGTACAACCCAAGATTTTTATTTATGCATCCATCCATCCATCCATCCATCCATCCATCCATCCATCCATCTATTTTCTTGACAGCGGGGTCGCGGGGGTGCTGGAGCCTATCCCAGCTGGCTTCGGGCAGTAGGACGGGTACACCCTGAAATGATCGATCGATCGATGTTATATTATTTATTTATGTATTTATTTATTTATTTATTTTAGAAAATTCTGGTTGAATTCGGACTTAATTTGTAATTCTTTACTATTTTGAGCTTGATGCTCTTTTTGCTGTTTTGACGACACGCTGTCATAGCAAGTGACCATTAATCAATCAATCAATTTTAATTGTTGAGAATGTCGGTCACGCTTTCATAATGTTTTTGCATAACATCTATCTCAGTGGTGTTATTATTCAGGCATGACACTGCCAGGTCTTCAAAGTTGTTCGTCTGGGCTTTGCTGGGGCTTGTCCATAACTGAGATCCTGCTTTGGGTAGAGACGCTTATTGTTTGAGAATGACAGCTGATTAGAGGGATAAATGAGACATTCTAACCTACAATTAAACTAATTATTCAACTGAGAGGCAGGAACATCTTTCTCTGTATTGGCTTGTATGAACTTCTGTTTTATTACCTTTTACTTGCACAGAGAGGATAATCGGAGAGTGAAGTACGGGAATTTCCCTTTTATCACGTACTAATGCAAGCTTCCATTCAAAAGATGTTGGAGAAAGATATAGTAACATGAAGAGTGTCCAACATGGTTGCAAACAATCTCATATTTTGGTGCAATTTTAAAGACTCAGAAATGCATATTTCTATTTCAGAATTTTACTTTTTCCCCCCTCATTTTTAGTGTCACAATCTTCTTTGGGAGCATCCCAATTATGTGCTTTCTCAAGGTATACTTTTACACCACCTCTTTGGGCTTCACCTTGACTCTTCTGGAATGAACCCTTTGAAAAAGGTTAATCCTATTGGAAAATATCATTTGACTACAATCATGTTTAATCGATTGTGATATAGCGCCTGCAAAATGGCTGCATTACGTAATGTGCAGTGATTCAGCCAGGCTCTTACCTTAGCCAAATGACTTGAGCTGGATGTGTTCTCATCAGCTCTTGACCGCTAGAACACTTAAGACAATTGCTTTCCATAACCTGAATTATGTGGGAGGTTGAAAGGAAAGGACACAGTAAGAGCGAGGAAGTGGCACTAGTGATGTAATGGGATGGAGAAGGGGCACATAGTCATTCAGTATACGAAGGGTGTTTTCACACCCATCACTCTTCTCTTCTCTGGTCCAAATCAGTTGATGAGTTTACTGCTGTGTCCTGTCTAGATGAACCACACACATGGGGGAACAGGCTCAGGTTTTGATTAAAACAAACACAATGGTGCTCGTGTGTCAAAGTCTGTGCTGCAGTTGACCATTTTTGGAGTTCTACAATATAAGATGCAAGCCTCATAATACAACATGAAATGAGTTGATCATCGACTCACTTCATGTTCACACTGCGTGTTGAGGTTTGCGGTGTTCATGTGCATCGGAATGAATAGGACTAAAAGGAGGAAAGTATGATTATGTTGGCAGTGTTATTCCTGCACATTTACATACACGTAGTTTAAGATAGCTAATATGACTGCAGCACACCTAAATAAATAACTAAAATACAATTTCTAGTATTTAATATGCTACGAGCCTGTGTGGATGCCGTGACATTGACACCATTTTATATTGACTTTTGTAAATATTGGACACAACTTGATGTTGATGGATGATGACGGCTATAATTCTTTTATTTAGTGCCAAAACTGTACATTGTTTCACGTTTAAGACAAGACAATTTGCTGTAAAATGAACATTTAAAATTAATTTTTCCCCAGCATCTGTAAAAACTGCATTTTTGTTGTTGTAAATATATACTAATGTTCTAAAAATAAGTAAGTAAATTGTATTTATATATAGGTTTTTAACCTCAATTCTTCCATTACAGTAAAACAATCTTATAGTGCACTTATCTGATTTGTACTTAGGTCTGGAAGTCATCTGCATACTTGTGCTATGAGATACCTTCAAAGTGATGACATCTCTTAAAAAAAAAAAAAAAAAAAAAAGGCAAGTCGTTTATTTATATAGCCCTTAATCACACAAAGGTCTCAAAGGGCTTCACATGCCCACAGTTGACAAATAATAATGACATCCCCTGATCAAACCACAAAAGGGTAAGAAAAAAAAAAAAAAAAAAAAGATCAGGGAAAAAAAAAAAAAAAAAAAAAGAAACCTTGAGAAGGGGCCGCAGATGTGGTAATTCCCCTCCCAGGATGACCAGGCTGCAGGTGGATGCTGAATGGGCAACAATTTACAAAAAAAAACAAAACAAAAAAAAACAAAAAACAATTTGCCCTTGAGGAACGCTGAAGGAAAGTGGTGCATACTCTCACCTATGGCGGCCAATAACCACAGAAAAAAATATATATATTTGATGAATAAGATTTGAACAAGATGCCAAGCCATTTACTAAGCAAGTTGTGAGGTTTTGATGAACATACTGATTATTCTAATTCTCATCATAATATTATTATAAGTGGTCAAATTTGGAGTTCAACCAACATAATGCGGAAAATGTACCTCAAAATGAATACACGAGAATTACATCAATTTTGACCAACAATACCTGTAATCCCGCTAAATGAGGAAAATTCTTCTACAAACATCTTCCTGACGTCTTAAATCTAGCATGTTGTAAATATTGTTGTATTTCCATGACTATTAGGCATGCTAAAATATTAGGCATGGTAAAATATTACTTAAAACATTATCAGTGCACCTTATAGAGTTATATTATGGTGAGAACCTGAGCCTGGAACAAACTGATTCACTTGATTGCGTTAAATGAATGTATTTTTTTTTTTTTATTAATTTGGAAATCAACCAGTGTCACATGCCAAATCAAGGCATTGTTCGAAGGCCTAGGGATGTAACGATATCCAAACATTAAGATCCGATATTATCATGATATGAAGATTGCGATACGATAATTATCACAATATTGTGGGGGGGTTGGCGATATTTAAAAAAGATCACAATATTAAAAAAAAAAAAAAAAAAAAAAGCTCAGACTAAAAAAAGCACAATATTGTGCTTTTGTACATAACAGCAATGCATACAAACCACCTACAATCTCTAATAACAATATTGAGGCACTTACTTGCTAATGCAAGCACACATTGATCGCTTCACAAGCAATTTAGGTTCCCCTTCATCTGACAATTAGCATAGATATTAAACATCGAAAGCCAAAACATCCCTAATGAAAATGAAATTGCACTAATAAACTAGCCACTAGAGGGTGTTAGTACTGCACAAATGGAAATCAACCTACTTTTTTAACAGATGTTTCCTTTTAAATAGTGAACATGAGGACGACAATATTGTGGCAGTTTTAATATCACAATATCACGATATTGCCCTTATCGTTACATCCCTATTAAGTACTGCACGTGTGTGTGTCCATGCATGCACCAGCGTACGTATGACCTCATCAGAATGGCAGTGTAGTCAGTCGTCTGCTTCATGAAGCCTTGTTCATTCCAGAAGGAAGAGTTGGATACACTTCATTAACCTCAATGTCACGTGCAACATAAACACACACATACACACATGCATATGCACACACTGAATGGCACACTAGGAGTAGACAAAAAGACACATTGAGGGCAGAATAAACTAAAGCACATGCCAAACGGATGAAGATGGATGGCAACCTTTACACAAGGCCCTTTATCTTGGCCTCCATGAGCTAAACAAAAAATACGACAAAAAACAGCAGCTTTTTACAAACGTCACTCTCTTTCTCCACTTGACGAAAATGTGTGGCAGGACAGTGACATTTATGGATATTAATGGCACCAGACTGAGGTGCACTGCATTCATTTAAAGTCAAAATTGTACCTGTGTTATCTTTTGTGCAAATATGAAAGATCATCATTCCAAAGCACAATGATGAACTTGACCAAATTGCTTGTGTTGGATCTCCAGGTTCCACTGTGAACCACCCACTACTGGCTTATCTGTTGACAATCCCCAGTTGCAAACTTTTGTTGTTGTTGCTATCTTCTTTGCGCAAGCGTCATCCTGATGCATCTTGTCTTGACTGCATCACCACTTGATGTTCTTTTATCATTCCATCTTGAGACAGTGCAAGGATCTTCTAGTGTGCAGGCGTGTCTAAAATAATAATATCCCCCATCTGTAAAAAGCCAGTGCGTGTCGTCGAGCAAGGACATTATCAACTGTCTCACACCTCGTGAGTTTGCCTGACTTGAGCTCAGATTTCTAGCTCTCTCCAAATGTGCTTTTCATCATTAAACCTTGATAGATGATGACATCCACAGCATCCTTCATCTTCATCTTCATGAACATATAGCTAAATGGAGGACAGACAGTGATAGCACCGGGCATCATGATAGAGCTTTTCACAATATCTGCTAGGGCTGCACGATATTGGAAAAAACTGACATTGCAATTTTTTTGGGGGGTCTGCAAGTATTCATATAAATGGACTGCTTTTTATATAGCACTATGGTGCCCAAGTTGCTTTACAATGTTAAGCACGCATTGCATTTGGTCTCCATTGTAATGAATGGGGGTCATTTTTTCAAATCAAATTTTTGTCTTAAATGTGGCAAATACAATATATATATATATATATATATATATATATATATATATATATATATATATATATATATACACCTGACGAAAGACTAATCGAACCATCTAGTAGCTGGTTCCTTCCGAAGGTTCCCTCAGGACAGCCGGCGCTCGAGCAACCCGCAGTTTTATCCGGTAAAGCCTGACGATTCCATTCGTATCACGATTCACAGGTCACGATTCGATTCGATACCGATTAATCCTGATATGAATTTATAAGTCGATTGTTGCGATTTTTTTCATTCAAATTTAGAAAATACTAATCAGTAAACTTGTAGAGTGTAAGATTTGTATGAAAATGTATTGTTTATTTATCTGAAACATCAGTCTTATACAGGTTGTAATCTGTTTCATGTTTGAACAGCATTAAAATAAAATATTAAGACTTAATGTTCCGTTCATATAACATTCTTCCATGCTTAAGGTGTGAACCCTAACGCGAAGTAAGACGTTTTGTTGAATATTTTTCCATTAAAAATGGAAGTTTAAAATCGATTCAGCCGCCTATTGAATCGATTCGAGAATTGTGCGATGTAGTATTGCGATATATTGCCGAATCGATTTTTTTTTAACACCCCTATTATATATATATATATATATATATATATATATATATATATATATATATATTGTACTGAACTCAGGTCTCCCTGGTACGAGTAATCAATAGAAAAAAAGTCACTACTCCTACTACTCCTTTAATGTTTTATTCCAATGCAAAAACTACATATGATCTTACCACGAATATTTGTCTTATTTCTAATTGAATTATTGTCATACGCATTTTAATAGATGAAAATTGTCTAAAAATAAGTCACTTTTTAGGTGATAAGTCTGATCTTAAATGTATTGAGATTTGTTTGAACCATAAATGAGACATTTTAACTATTATTATTATTATTATTATTATTATTATTATTATTATTATTATTATTATTATTATTATTATTAGTAGTAGTAGTAGTAGTAGTAGTAGCAGTAGCAGCCTGGTCCACTCGTTTAAGGCAGCTGCCTTCACCATGTTTGCAGTATTGTCTGTCTCATGGCATTTCATACTGCCTGTTTTTTTTTAACCCCTCTTTAGTTACGGTGTTGAATGGCAGCATGTAGGCTATTTCTCCAGGTAAAATGTTATTGCATCCGTGATTTGTCGGTGCTGTTTGGACTTCTTATCATAAGGCGTTATGCTGGCAATGGCAAATGCGTCTCTAATTGTTTTTTGAGTAGATGAAGTTTCACTTTGTGTCTCAATTCTAATTTGAACTGGTCATACAGGAGCTTGTGATGGCGATTCAAATGGTCAGACAGGTTTGTTGTATTACCTCGTGTTGCGACAACAACGGCGACTGTCGGCAGAGGATGTTTTTTGTTCTGTATCTTCCATATTACGGATTTTGACTTTCTTTTGGCGTCTAAATCCACTGCCACTTTTTCCGCCCTCTCCTCATGTTCATGTCGCCTGTTAGCATGTCGCCTGTTCACGTTTTCAAAGCAGGAACTGAGCCTGAGCCTGTGACTGATTAGCAGAAGGAGGGGGGGGGGGGGGGGGGGGTTAGAGGTAGCTAGCTACCTTTATGAAGCAAAACAAACATTTGCTTGCTCTAAAAAATAAAAAATAAAAACATCTGCTTGCTCTAAAAAATAAAAAATAAAAACATCACACGTCTTACGATGTGGCTATAACGCATGCGCACATCGCAATCGCGATGTTCAAACGATATATCGTGCAAGCCTAATATCTACGATACATTAAATGTCCTCGTGCCCGTTTGACTTTGAATATACCGATGACATATGCTTGCTTTAATTATGCAGCAAAACCCTCTGGAAAGGCTGCCCATGCCAAGTCAGCATTTAGCACTGGACAAGTGTATTAGATAAAATAAATCCTGGTGAAGCCCTCCAAAGCAACTGCTGCCTCATGGAACGCTTGACAAGGTTAATGCGAGAGCATTGCGCCAATGGTGTCACTGCCAGGCCTTTATTGGAATATGGAATATTTGGAAGCGCCAGTTATCAAACCTGTCTGAATTGATCGATTGAGTGTGACCACAGGTAGACACTAACAAGTCCCCTTTCAACAACAGCCATTTGTGGCCTTGTGTAATAATTAAGCATTTAGCATGTACAGCCAGTGCATACTCATTGCTGAACATGCTCATGACTAGCTCATAGAGAGTCTTGAAAGTCAGAAATGTAATTCAATATGCTATTTTGCACCGGTTCAGCTCCTTGTGAATTTTTGCTGACTAGCTGACGTAACGAAACACGACACAGAGCTGCAAGTTAACTTCATATCCGGTGTCAACCGCCTCCGTGGCAATGAATCAGCTACACTTGTGACTTGTATTGTCATAACCAAACGAGGACAGTGAGAAAGATGGAAAGCTATGCTAATTGATAAGCAATCATGACGGACATGTAAAATACCGAATAAGTGATTGGGTGATACAGTACACTTGATACAATATAATAAAACATTAAAAAAATAAAATAATGCTACACAGCTACATAGAATAGAAAATGAATTTGTCTCTGACAGTATACGTCAGTCCAGTGGATGAGCCGATGAGGTCAAACGTATACTAATGTAATAAATATTTTAATATAAGATAACCTTTATTAGTCCCACGAGTTGGACATTGGCATTCTTTTATCTGTAAGAGTACATAAAGGAAATTAAAAAATGCATGCAGGAGAAGAATTTTGTATAACTATTACATTGCACTAATTGCAATCAACATTTTATCCGATCTTAAATTACAATATCTAATCCAATCTATTAACAATGTTATTTGGTTTCAAAATAGTGTTGAGTTTTAATTTTGACTTTTGATCTGATTAATATGGTTTAACGTTATCCAAAAAACAACCCCGACGGTGGCAGCCGATTTCGAGCATTTTCACTCATCTTTCATGGCACACAGAATATTGTGCGCTATGATTACATAAACATGGTGGATACCATCCGAAAGATTGGATTTCATTCTTTCATAAAAAAAATAAATAAAATGTTTCTCTCTCATTCCGTTTAGGAATAAAAAAAATAGGTAATTTGAGTGACATAAGCGAAAATAGAAAAAGGAGAAAACAGTTTTTCTGAAAAGAAAATTTTCTGCACAACAGTGACTTTGACACTAATACTTGTAATTATTTTTTTGTTTAGTGACGCTCCATGAATTAGATTTAATGTGACAAAAGCTTTTATTGTTCACGACGTCATCGATGAAACCTTCTATTTCATCAGATTTATCATGTTTCATTGTAATTTGAGCCCATTGAAAAGATACAATGCTACCATCTGCTGGCCATAGTTAGTGGCTGTTTTTGATTTAACAACTCAATTGACCAGTCAGCGCTCCACAAGACGCTGCACTGCCCATTGAAAAAAACAACAACAAAAAAACAAAGTAAACGTCAATTAACGTTTATGGCGCCATTCATTAGGATTTTAGCATACGTCATTAAACGTTTTTGGCGGTCAAACAGTTAATAGACTGGCTTTCTTTACTACAGTTGAAAACAATTAATTATGGTTATAAGGTAATGATTGTGTTTTACAATTGAACGGTATGCATAAATCTCTTTTGTCCTATTACATTATGCTACAATAACTGTCCCGTGATAATGGTCTTGACAAAGTGTAAAAAAAAAAAATTAGGCCAATTGTTATGGATATAACTTGTGGAGGATCAAAGAGGAAATAAGCAGCCTTAACTCACACGTTCTACCATGTTAGTCCCACCAACCTCTTCATAATCGCGGCATTTCCCACCTTTCAACTCGTCAACACAGTGGAAACAGCTTGTAGGAGGAGTTGCATGCTCATCATCAAACTGTGAGTGTGGGAGGAATGTTTCTGGAACTCTTGTCAAATCAGGGGAAACTCTCACTCCCTACCGAAAAGCTGAATTCATCCGGGCAGATTTGTGAGAACTCATAAACCTCGGTGGCATGCATCAGTGCTTTAGATAAGTTGTCTACAAACAGTCATTTCTACATAATCACAATATCACTGGGCTACACAAACTGTAGGCCAGGTTGCTCTGACATTAGAATAACTTCACTAACTAATAAAAGAATAACACCAAATTGTTCCAAAATGGTGGATGTAAGCGGTTCGTTAACACCGTAACAAGTCTTGTTTTGGCGAAGGCCACCATGGCAATTGGTGCTACTTGAATGATACGCTGCATGAAGTAAACAAGGACCAAAAGAATCACATCCCCCCCCTTTTTCCTGCCCTTGCCCCCCGGCCTATTTCTCAGCTTCTATTTATTCTGGGGAAAAAAGAGGGAAGATAGTGAAAGGTTTGGATATGCCTCACAGCTGGAAACTGAAAGGACTTTTTACAATTCAGTGTCCTGCCTATGAGAAAATGTAGTGGTGGACCTGTGTTGCTAGACGTATCCCTGTTTTATAGTTATGGGTCTTGTTTGTGGCTTGGCCCCACAGCTTTCCAGCCCAGACTCACACATCTCTGAAGCTTGTTTGTGAACCTTTAGTCTGAAAAGTCTGCCTCAATAAATCATTTATGATGATGTCCACAATTTTACCTAGTGGCAATCATTTAAAGTGACAAAGGACAGATGATATTTGGTGGTTTGTAAGCTTGTTATGCAGTTGATGGCAGGTTGGTTCGAACAAAAAGAACCATTTCCATGGCAAGAAAGCATTTCCCCTTGACCAGTGTGGGGTGAGGGAGGTTTTGGAAGTGTACAATGGAGTGAGAAAGAACGGGACGGATGACAAATTTTTCTTCCTGCCTTGAAAGTCCGTGGAGAGTGGGGGGTGTCTCTTTGAGAGAGGGGGGCTCTCTCCATGTGGTGAACTTGAATCAGAAGTCGGAAACAAAGACCCCCTTCGTTTGCGACACACAACTTTTAACAAAGACATTTTGACTGGAATCTCATTGGAATTCCAAATAAATTAGGCAAACCGGTTCACCCTTAATCTTCTCCATTTGGATTTAGCCATGCTGTGAATTTCACAAAATTGTACAAGCTTTAACAGTGGAGCCTCTAAATATGAATGGCGCTGAGGTTTTAAAACTTTGAAACCTGCTGGAAAAATACGGCTCTAATATTGCACAAAATATAGTTGTCAGTTTGAACTTGTCAGTGGCTGTTTGTCTCTTTTTAGGGCTAAGAGGCTAAAAAGAGCAGATGAAAATTATATAACCAGAAGTGGAAAAGAGTCACTTGCATGTCATTAAATTAAGAGACCTTTGAATTTCTAATTATATTTTTTTATGTTTAAAGTAGTTGCCTTCTTTTTACAGGTTTTCGGCTTCATACCAACCTTTGTGATTTACCTCATTATTAATGTTTTTTGGATCTTAATCTTGTAACTTGTAATTATATGACAGTTAACTCATTTGCTCCCTGAATCGTATAAATATGTTCTATTTTAAATGTTTTATGTGTCCCAAAGACGTGTTTATCCGTTTTTTTGTTTTTTTACGGTAGAGCATACCGAAGGCTTTGATGCAGTCTCTCAACTGCAAAGAGCGGTTGAAGAAAGGGTAATTATCACACAAACGGCCAGCAGGTGGCAGCAAAGCAAAGGAGATCAACCAGGGTCATGTTGAAAATAGCTCAATTACACACAATTCTAAATGGATTTGTGAATAATGAAATATAAATAAATATATATGACATATTCTTTTATTTTCCTGATGAAAGAAGAGACTTTAATCTTTATTTTGGTAGGTTCCATGTTTTTATAGCAATCGATCACAATATTCTGTGGGCCTTGCAAATTCAGTCAAAATCCAGTAAAACAAAGTGAAGGGGATTGCTTCTATTTGGCTGGGAGTGAATGAGTTAAAAATGGTAAAATGTTAATATAAAAAAAAGGCCAATACCTGTACAGTTAATAAAGGAGGTTTGACCATGGAACATGTTATTTCTACTTCCATTTTTCGTTATGGATGAAATTCTTTTGAAATGGAAATAAAATAGCAGTTGGACAGTGTTTGTCCGCCATAGTTTGTGATTCGGTGGAGATTTCCCTTACCTACTACCCGGTGTTTACTGGGCTCTTGCTCAACCAATAATGCAAATGGATTGATTTGTAGTTTTATATTCAGCATCTGTCTGTATTTGTAGTCTTGAGGGGTGGGAGGGTTGGGATGTGGGTGGGGGATAAAATGACAACATACTGCAGCCGTAAAACTAATTACAGTAGATGGAGTAATGAATACAGTCTGATCTCTTCAACTACTACTACTAATAATAAAAAAGAAGATACTCCCTTCCTCCTAAATGGTGCTGTATAGCCCCAGGTGTCGTCAATGTCCCGCATCTATGCCTACGAGTGTTAAAGCTAAATGGAAAAATAGAAAGGCTGTTTTATGAGCTTCAGTGTTTCGGTCAGCTTATTTATTTAGTTTGATTGAGCTAAAGGAAGTCCTGAGATCAGCCACTTCTCTGAATCTATAGCCACAACGCTCCCTGACATGAATCACTTAGAACCAACACACTGAGCTAAATGGACCACCCCCCCACTCTCACCACCACTCCTCGCTCCCCCTTAATCACATTAGCCTAAGTGATATGGGAACGCCAGGCCAGACACACACTCCCTCCTTCTCTTGCGCTCTTTCAACTTGACTAAATAGCCACTCCTCCGGAGATTTAAGTTGTCTTAAGCTTCATCTTTGGATAATAGACTGTTTGCTCCCCCAGAGACCCCAGTTTGGAATAATGAGGATCAAGAAGAGAGCAGAGAAAGCAAAATGAGAGAAAGTAAAGAGGGCGAACAGAGAAGGACAGAGGATGTTGTGCTAATACCCACCCAGGGACAACTTCAATCAAAACTGGTCTTGTTTGGGAGGACGGATGACTACGTTTTGGGGGTTGGACCAAGAACTTTTATAAAATCAGATCACAATTTGGAACTTGGACTTGTACTGAACAAAATAGTGATGATTGTTGACATCCAATTTGTATGGAAAACAAAAAAGAATATTCTTGTAAAAAGTAAAAATCAGTTTGAGGTATTGTCGCTGCCATAAAAGCTTTACCACTAGTACAATTTAAACGCTATTAAAAAACAACAACAACAAAAACACATGTTTCATAGCTTTAATAACAAGTAACAAATTGAATGGTGCAGCTGAATCTTCTTTTGTCATGTTAGTCTTCTCTTATCACCCCCTGTCTTATCCTTTGCGTGTCATAACAAAAGCAATGAAAAACAAAATACATGCACAGTTAATCCCTTGATGCTCAAAGCAGTTTGAACTCCAAGATTTTGTACATTTTTTCCCTAGAAATACAGTACTTTTTCAAATTCTGAATTGTTGCAACCTCAGTTGTGTGCAACCTTATAGGGAGCATTGTATTTTGTTGTTGTTCTATTAGTGTAGATGCCAAATAGGAAACACATTGCTATGTTCAGTACTGTTCTGTGAACTGATATTTTGTCTCTGGTAATGAATGCTCAACGTTGGTGGCAGTGCTTCAATAGCAGCAACAACATTTTAACTCCAGGTGCTTTTTGCCAGCAGCTATCAAAACTAACACTTTTGAAACATTAAAAAGATTTTGACCTCATAGTTTAAAACAAGTGACACAATCATTAGATGTGGTGATCTACTTCCTACCTCATATTGGTCATTCTCATCTTGTACACCCTCATAAATCATGTTATTTGTTGTTCACACTTTCTCTTCAAGCTAACTTCCAATAACTCTTATTTCTCCTCCTCTTTTTGCCAATGGAAGCTCACAAGTATATCGTTGCAGGTTAGAACTTTTCTTTTACCAAGCTATTCTTCTGCTCGCTCGCTAACTTGCTCATCGATATGAAATTTGTCAACCACAAGTGTAAAATGATCGACATTTTTTGGGGAAAGTAGTTCTTGCCATCTGGTGAATCCAATTTTATACATTAGCCTATACTTTAAGTGAAAGAAATCACAATCGATCAAATTACGAATCTGATAATACTGAACTTTTTGAGTTTGGTTACCAGCATTCATGTACTAAGAGGAATGAACTGTTAATAAATGATTAGCTATGATGACTAACACATGCAAGTTACACTCTGAGCACAGTGCATCTTCTACGCGTATATTAGAGGAACAATCATCAAGCCATTAGTGATGCATTAAGATAGAAAGGTGTCTAACATCAGCTCCTTTTAAAATCAGAACAGAAACCGGTGCATTTACATTTGTGAACGCAGTGTTACACCCATTTGGGTCTCTTGTAATCACCTGTGGCTCTGGTTTTAACATGCAGCCTTTCTCTGTAGTCATGAACTCAATTTAAAGTAAAACCAGGGATTGTCGTGCTTTGTTCAATACCTCTATGTATGTGTGATATTGTATAAAAGAATTCATTTATTAGAGTCTGGCCATGTTCTTTAAAAAGCCCATGACTAGCACATTGAACTTGCAGGTGCTTCACTGAAAGGTAGTATTACCAGCATAATGTGTGCTTCTCCTCTAGACTTAAGACACAAAGAGCAGGTAGTTTGGACTGTTTCAAAAGTTACAGTCGATTAACAATGCATACAAGCAAACCTTTCATGGATCCCTTAGCCGAAAATAGATCCTGTCCTTTCTTTATCTCCAGCAGTGATCCAGGAGTGGGATAGTCGCTGAATGCCTGCTATTTAGTCAAATACCAGCAATAACACAACCTATTTTTCCCCTTTCCATTTATTGTGGACACTGTTTTGCTTTGCTCTACTGCCCATTTTAGGCCAAGCAAGCAACACCTTATCATGCTTGAGTTATCTCGCCTTCTTTTTTGGCATCCCATCCTCCTTCAGATTAAAGCCCGCCCAGGAGGTCCAGCCTTGGATGAGACACTTCCTCATCTATCTGGAAAGCCTCCCAGTAGTCAGGGCCGTCCTGACCCTGTGTTTCTGCCTCAGATAAGAGTCTAATGGCGTGACACACTCACCAAAGTTTTCAAGGCCTGGACTTGTCTCTTCCAATTGGCAGCCCCTTGATGGGGGATTAGTCATATTTGGCACTGCTACCATACCTGTTCGTTTTGTAACATTTGAAGGTCAGGCAAATGAAGCTCTTCAAGCTGAAGATTAAGATATGTGTTGCATTTTTTAAATGTGTTGTTCTCCCATGGACGCAAGTATAAGGACTATTTGCAAAAACTAGTGCCGTTCAGGCAACTAATTCTCCACTTTGACTAATCTCTAAATATAATGTGATGATAATGGCAGTGTTGCTCAAATCTTTACTCAAATTAGGAAAAGAATCCAATCAATTGAACACAGAGCTTGTGCTAATTAATTTTGTCAACAAAAACTAAACAAAAATAATTTCGTCAACACACATTTTCCACCGGACTAAAACTAGACTAGACTAGAGTAAAACCCTCATTAATAAACAAACGTGAATCAAGACTAAATCAGTATGCATTTTCGTCGACTAATGAAGACAAGACAATAATGTCCTTTACTTTATAAAAACTGGACTATGGACATTTTAGTTTATGAACAAAAATTAGATGAAAATTATATGATTTTGCAAAATCTTGTCTCTGCTAATCTGTCACGTCTGTGACACTTATCGGACAAACAGTACATGGGCCAGATAGGAGATGGATTCACGGTAAAAGTAAAAAAAAAAAAGAAGTAAATTCTAATCATAATTTAACATTAATACAACGGCTATAACGTTCCAACAATAATGTTAATGCAACTGCTAACTAATGCTGGCTAACTTACAAGCTCATAGCATGGAGCCACAGTAGCCATTGTGTGTGAAGTTGTTTTTCATCAAAAAGATGAGAAAATTTTCTGTGAAATAGTTTAGATCCGAAAAGGTTCAACATATTCTGTTGACAAAAAAAATACAGGGGTTAAAATTATTGTGCTGACTAAAACTAGTCTAAAATGTTGACAGTTTTTCTTGACTAAAACTAGATGAATAAAATGATGTTTTCTTGGACTAAAATAAAGACTAAAATGCTAGATTTATAGTCGACTAAAAATGGCCCAAATAAAAACGGGATGAGGTTGACTAACTGTGATTAAAAACTAACAAGCGTGACTGAAATTGGAGTAAAACTGAGATTAATTTAAAAATGGCAGACAAAATTAGCACTTACACCGAGCATGGAACGGCAATTTAACGGACTGTTCGAGAGAAGATGTCATTCGTTGCACTCAGTTGTCTGTCATATCAAAGTACTTTTTTCATTGACTAAAAACACCCAATAAAAAATAGAAATAAAAATAAGTATGTTTTATTTTTGTAGAGCATTGAGGGACAGTCGTCCCTGCCAACATGGCCGCCACGTCAGCACGCTTTTTAGCCTGCTCTAGTCTACTGTAAGTCTGTTTCTTTTTTTTTTTCTTTTTTTTTTTTTTTTAATCACAGCCTAAGCTGGAAACCTGACCAATCTCTGTCAGCACCGTTTGCTGGCTTTGTGGTGAATTGCGGTGAATTGTGGTGGTTCTAGAACGAACAGACTTTGAAAGGTACTGTGCAAATCAGCAAATTCATCTTATTAGCTGGCGACCAGTTCAAGGTGTCCCCCGCCTACTGCCCATATCCAGCTGAGATAGGCTCCAGCACCCCCGCGAACCTTGTGAGGAACAAGCGGTTCAGAAAATGGATGGATAGACGGATGTTCATCTTGTCTAGTAAAAAAGGTAAATAGAAACCTTATTGTCTTAAAAAAAAGGAATGGTATCATTTATATTGTACTGGACACTATTTTCTGTCATTTGAATCTGGGATCCATTGGTTCTTAATAGCTCAAGGTCAGACTGTAATAAGTTAAAAAAATAATAATAATAATTTGGAGGAAATAAAACAATAACTTACAGTAATAAAGATATACAAATGTGATGTCATGCAACGATGGTGGTTCAAATCTGATTATTGTACACATATTTTTTCTCAAGATTTTTGACAAATTCCAAATTGTGTGACCCCCGGGGGCTTCAATGTCAGTATTCCTTAAACATCACATACTTGACTCATGCTTGAGTTTGACATCGTTTACCGTCTTGGTTCTTAGTCATTGTTTTTCTTTGGTTGTTATTTCAAGTCCTCTGTGACAAATCCTTGTCAGTCATTACCAGTATCAACTCCGCCTTATTTGTGTCCATTTCAAGGTGTCACGGCCTTGGAATATAAACATGTTAGTTCTTGCAGGCTGGTATGTGCAAGCAGTGTCTTTGCAAAAGACTTATGAGTGTTTATGTCCATGGACAATTGCACACATGGACTGTTTATTTCTCGCTCCACATGTCTGAGCCTGAGATTTTATTTCCAAAAGTGTCTTGAAGCAGATGAGCTGTGTCGAGAGCAGACGCCTTTGGCAATTTAGTGTTCACATTTAAAAGCTTCATAATTTTAGATTTCAATTAAATCAACACTAATCTGTTTTTTTTATGGCAGACATGTGGGCGACATACATTTGATCCTTTTATATTCATGTAAAAATGGTCATGAATAATGACTAGATTTCAGAGCTATAACAAAATGTATTTTTTTTTCTTGCATTTTATCACTGCATAGACACATTTGTTGTAACATGCATCCATTTTTTAGGGTGATGCAATTCACAGACAGCATTGAGTTTAATTTATTTACAAGCCATTTTGAGTTATTTACTTGGGGAAACAAACGGACCAGGACTCGGGATTTGTTTGTATCTTGAGTAGCCTTCTTTTTTTTTCCTGGATGGAAAATAAAGCTTAACACTTGATTTTCTGTCTACTTCATACAGTGTAACAATTGCATGCACCGTTTCCCCAAGTACAGATAGCACCAGTACCATTTAAGGACTGTTCATTCCAACCCCCATGTAAATTCTTATCTGCAAGGTCTCATCAAACTTTGTGAAATATTCCTGCAATGTCTCCTCATGCCTCTGACTAGCCTTGACCCGCCACATGTCCAACAACACCTTCAACTGGGTGGCATACTTCATTTTGAATTTTAAACGTTTTAGTAAAGTTGTTTTCAGTCTGTGGTTTTCCCACACTGTAAAATCCTGTAAATGCACAGCACTTTAATGTGTGAATGTCACTGATATATTTCCTTTTATGTCTTACTGTGTGAATTGTGCTGACTCAGGCATCAAAATTGAAGGCCTCTCAAGGGATTAAAAGCTCTTCCCATAATTGAAAGGTTGTAGTTCTTTCCCCAACCATCCTGACAGTCTCATTAAGGTGCTCCTCTCTTTGCAGCTGCTGCCATCTCTTGGCTAGTTTTATGTATACAGTACTATATGTGTTGAGTGAGAAAAAATCTCCTGCTGCTAAAACCAAGGGGAATTGCAAAAATATTGATCAATTATCCTCATAAAGGGTGCGGGGGAGCCCAGCTGACTTTGGGGGAAAGGCAAACTCCTCCCTGGACTGGTTGCCAATCAAGACAGTCTATTCACACTCACGTTCATTCATTTGGGCCCTGGGTTTTCTTGTATTTTATAATTACATGCTTTTGTATTATTATTATTATTATTATTATTATTATTATTATTATTATTATTAGATGTATTTATTTTTATTTTAAAGTTGTCACCCACATGTTAAACGATTTACGGTATTTAACAACTGAGATTTGTTTCCCCTTTGCCAACTCATATTCTATTTTGAGGGGGTGCGTTTTAGTGGACTAAAAACAAACGGAAGCTGAATTCAATTCACCCTCTGAAGTCAGTTGGTACTTGAGTGAATGAAATGAAAAAAAAAAAGAAGAGAGGTTTTGCCATCCAGTTGCAATCACAAACAAGACCACTAGAGGAGCCTGTTGCTCCAGCACAAAGCTTCAAGCGCTCCGTTGTGAATTTCTTACCTACTCTGGACTTAACCATCCTCAGCCTCCTAAGTTTAAATGGTGCCATGTGAAAGAGCTCATTTAATTATTTCCTTAAAGTCAAATCATCTTCACATCACATCAGAGGTTATTGGCAATTTAAGGATGGAATCATGGAACCCCCCATAAAAGGACAGAATGCTGTGGCATTTATGAGTCACTCAAGTAATGAGCAAAAGCATTTCAGCTTTGCTTTTAGAAAAGGCACTTTAATGAAGCAAGGAATTGCCAAAACTGATCTGACAAGGCGTCTATCATGAAGTGAACAGGGCGTCAATAACAGGATATCCACTTTATTTAGGGTGTAACAAAATGTTGCACAAATGCTATTACAGTACAATTAAGCAAAAAAAACAAACATCTAATGTTCTTGGTAAAATAAGATGTATCATGTACATGGCAACACATTTATCATTTTATATGGTAAGATTAGGCGGCGTATCAATTTCCAGTGTCTTGATTGTTTCAAGATACCGGGATGCCATCTGAAAGAAAAATAACCTCATTCTTAAAATGTGTGATAACGTGGAGTTGTATAATAGCTATATTTAACACTGGAGTTTGGTGCTGGTACCTTTCAAGGCTAAAAATTATTATTATTATTATTTTTTTGGATGAAGGGATATCTCCTCTGGCCAGCACTTAATGTTCAGCAATTTTACTTGGCTTTTTCTTTCAATATATAGCAGTGACCCGGTAATACAAAGTGGATGGAAAGCTAACATTCACTGTGACAATTACATCAACACAACACCGGCCGTTGAAGCTAGGCGTACTTGTGTAGTAACATTGTGTGGATAGTAGGGATGGGTGATTACAGATCTCAGGTATTGGTATCGGGCAAATACCGGCCTTATTTTTAGGTATCGGGTACTCATGGAAAGTGCCGAAACCAGCCACTGAGACTTAAGCCAAAAAAACAAAAACAAATCTGAACTCGAGTAAATCCTCCTCGCCAGTAGTTGGTGCTACACTCTGGCAGTTTGACACATCTCTCTATGTCCGATTAGAATCAAAGGTCTTTTCACTATTTTTTGTCATTGTGTTTAATTAAATTTATCATATCTAAAGTACTAGCGGTGTTTGGTATTCGTGAGTACTCAAAGAGTGAATACTTGTATCTAAGAAAAAGTTTTATTGAACATCCTTAATAGTGTAAAGAATTCTGTTTATTTTTAACATAGTATAGTTGTTATTATTTCCATGTAGTAGTAATTGTGTGTGTTTTACGAACTTGTTTTGTGATGTGCTATCATTTTGTTTGCCACGTGAGTAAGGTTAGTGGTCTGTGTAGCAACCACCGTGCTCATTTTTTCTTATGGATTAGGGACAGGGTCATCAGTTCTAATGACTGCATTGAATTATTAGCATTAGTGTTAGTCAACCGGTTGGAGCTAAAGATTTTTCTTTGCTTTGGCCTCAGTCCTGAGTTTCAAACAACACACACTTAGGAAGAGATGCTGAGTCACCGCATGCATCTCTCCTACAGAGGGTGGCTCCAGAAGGGTGTGCAAATATAAATGGCAGTGATTAACAGGTTACAGCTTTACAAAGTAGAAAACATTTCATGCCACTTTTTTTTTGGAGAGGGAAATACCACAATGTGTGTCGCACATGCCAGGAACTGCCACTGCTCATCCTCAATCACTTGCTAACACGACATCATATTATCATTCACTCGCATGCTTGCACATGACAAACAAGTAAAGCTCCCACAATGTGTTGTCGTTGAGCTATTTCAATTGTAATTGTTTTTTTTAAGTTGTTTATATTTTAATATTACATCTGGTCATTGGATAGAGAGTGATGAGAATGAGGAATGAGTGGAAAGGGGCTGTGGGACTTGACATAAATCTTTATTAGCACATTATACACACACACGATCATTAAAAGAGAGCAATTGGGGAGGCTGAACTCTTAAAAAGGAGAGCTAGCGCTAGTTCATGTCCATTCATATTTAATATGTCATTTGAGCCGCGGAGTGAGGAATCTTCACCGCTCGGGTGCACCTCTGGGGTTATTGTATAGAGAAGGGCGTTGTCTCCTATTGTAACCCAGTAGAGCATGTGAGGGGTTTTGGGGCCCGCGGGGCGGGGGGGTTACAGTATCTAGGCTATGGTGATATGAAGTCATTTACGCATGATTGCATCTACTGTTGTGTTAAATAGAACTGTGTGTTCAAAAGTAAGGTAAATAAGAATTGGGGTGTTCCGTCTGGTGTGTGTGCGCACATGTTGACCACCCCCAGATTAAGAGGCCAGTCTGACCCAGAATATGCACCATCCCTCCCCCACTTACTCCTTCACTAAATGCCCCCAACTGTCATCCTCATTTTGTGGTTTGGATGGACAAGCTCAGGGGACAGGCTTGGGGTGAGGTCTCCATTAGCGGCCTAACCCCCCTCGTAGGAAAAAAAGGGACTTAAAAGAAGTGGTGCAGGCGGTGGGGGAATGAAAAAAAAAGTGTAGAATACAGACATTAAGAATAAAGCAAAAATAAAATCCATATCAAATGGCAACCAATCAAAATCTTTGCCCTTCATTGAAGTTGCAGAGCTTTGTAGATACACATTTTATAGTGTAAAGGGTAACATTTAAAAATCAGTGTATGGTGATACAGATAAGAACCTTAAGATAAGCTGATAAGCATCCATTGATGACTGCTCCTATTCCTGCCCGGAGATTTGTATTTAATTGAACGATAATCCAGATCCTCCACATCCAAGTGCCCCCACTCCCCCCACATATCCGATGGCGTTTATCCTCTGGCTCCCCGTCCAGACTTGCCCTGGATCCTCTCTGCTGGCCCCAATTCGCTCGTCCGTACAGTCCATACACAAGGCACTAACCCGCCGGTGGTTGGCTTTGTTTGAATTCAGGACACACCCAGGAAAGAGAATTTTGTGTTGTTGGTCTGATCGTGGGTTTGGGGCTCGACGCCTTGTTAAGCTTCTGCAAACACCAGACACAGCCCACAACATGGTACAGTAGATTGCCGAATTCATTTTGTTGCAAAAATTATTATTTTGCTTAAATCATCTCCTCATGATGCAAATGGTTCATTTTTTTGTGTTTCCTGAAAAATATGAAAAAATGACTTAGGCAATTATTATAAGAAGGCGTTGATGTGGTGCTGTATGCGCATGGACTACAGCGGAACCTTTAAGGTCTATTTGAGTCCATTTCTGATTGGTTCAGATTTCTAAACCATTTCATCATCTAATGTCTTTACATTTTGGCATCCATGTGTCAAGGTCACAAGGTGACAAGGTCATCGCTGTGGACTCGTGGTTGGCACATCTGCCTCAGAATTTTGCTTGTGTAGGTCCACATTTGCCTTTATGTTTATTTTATTCAACATTCCTATAATGTTCAATGTACAGGTGCAGTTTATATTGATGTTTATGTAAACGATAAAAACAAATACGCCTCTTGCCAAGTTAACACAGAGCATGATGCTTCTTCCTTTTATTTTTCGCCACCAATTACCATCATTGGCAGTTTGGATTTTGACATGCTAGCTGTGCAATGACGAGGACTCTCATTTGTGACACAGGCGGGTGCATAACTACACAACATATGGGAGTGATGAAACCACTGTGAGCACCCAAAATACTCATGCTGCGATGGAAAGTACACGTGTGGGAGGCAGCATCTAAAAGCCATTAATGGCCTGGATTTCACTGAATGCTCACTAGGTGTTGAGAAATGACACAGAGAGAAAAAAACAACAACATACAATTCAAGCAGTGGCCTTTAGCATTCCGTTCATGTTGCTACTTTTGCACTTAAAAATAGAAACATTCAAAAAAAAAAAATTGAAATTAAAGTTTTGGAAATGTGTTTTCAAATGTTGGTCCCACTTCTACACAGTAAATTCTATGGAGTCAATTTGAATCTATTTAGAGTGGGACCAAATAGACTCTGTTTTAGAGTAATATTTACACTTGGAAGAGAGTAAAATAAAAAATTGGAAAAAAAAACAAAAGTCAAGGGTTGAGAAACAAGCTTGGGAGACTGCCACACTACCACCTGAGCTATGCCCCTCCTACTTGACACGACGAGAGGAGGTAGGACTCAGACGCAGAGTGTAAGTTGGCCAACAAGGCTGCAGCTTTAATCGCACGAAACTCAAATCGCCTCTCAAGGAGGGAAAAAAGGCTGAACAAAAAGAGCACCAAACTGGAGATACAAAAAAGGGCATTCAAAAACAGGGACAACAAAAGGCGCTCCACAAGGGAGGAAAACCAGGGCAAACTAAAGGCGCAAGACAAGGCAAGGCTAGACATCAAACAAGGACTGTGGTACGAGGACTGTGAGGACGCTTCCATGCACTGAGATGTGTGACACTTCGGCAACCAACTGGAGAATGAAGGTGGCCTTTATTGTCCGGGTTGATTGGAAACAGGTGGTGCTGATCATGGGCGTGGACCGGTAATCATTGAGCTGCAGGAAGGGTAAGTGACCTGGGGTGAGAGTAGAGTCAGGACTATCAAAATAAAACAGGAACATGACTGTAAAACAAAAGCATGAACCGCCACTCTGGTGGCGGCGTGACAGTACCCCCCCCTCAATGGCCGGCTCTTGACGGCCCTTCGACACAGAGTCCAAAAACAAGGGCGGGCGGAAGGGGGCACGGAGGTGGGAACACGACCCACCCATCCGTCCCAGACAAAAAGGCAGTTCAGGAGGGCGTCCATGACGCCAGACGAGAGTCCCGTCGGGACCGTTCAGAAGACCTTTTCTTAGCGCAGGATCAGGTTCGGAAGGTACCAAGGGAATCCCGTGGATAGTTTTGACTTGGTAGACCTGGCAGACTTGGCAGACTTGGCGAGGCGTGGCAGACGTGGCAGACTTGGCGTGGCAGACTTGGCAGACTTGACAAGGCGTGGCTGGCTTGGCAGACTTGGCGTGGCAGGTTTGGCAGACTTGACGAGGCGTGGCAGGCTTGGCGAGGCGTGGCAGGCTTGGCGAGGCGTGGCAGGCTTGGCCGACCTGGCGTGGTGTGGTAGACTTTGGCGTGGACGGCCTTGGCGAGGACGACTTTGGCGAGGACGACTTTGGCTTTGACGGCTTTGGCTTGGACGGCTTTGGCTCGGGCGGCGTGATGCAGAGACTTGGCGTGACTTGATGCAGAGACTTGGCGTGACATGATGCAGAGACTTGGCGTGGCTCAGGGTCTTGGAGCTGCGCCCGGCGAGGCTCGGGGACTTGAGGCGGTGCCCGGCGAGGCTCGGGGGCGAGAGGCTGCAGCGGGCGAGGTTCAGGGGCGAGAGGTTCAAGAGTCACCTGGTTGACTGCGGCTGAGGATGCACTGGTTGATGACTGTTCCAAAACGTGATCCATACAGTCCATTCCCCATTCCAGTACGTTTCCGGAGTTCCAGTCGATTCTGGGGTTGTGTAGACGTAGCCAAGGGTGTCCCAGAACCAAAGTGGGTGACGAAGCTTGGATTACATGGAAACGGAGATTCTCGATGTGTTGTCCAATTTGAACCTTCAGGGGTTCGGTGATGTGGGTGATACAAAAGAGTTCCTTGCCATTCAGAGCTCTGGCCTGAATGGTCCGGGGAAACGGTGGTGGCTCGTACTCGCTTTACGAGGCCCCAGTCCATGAGGCTCTCGTCGGAACCGGAGTCGATGAGGGCTGGCAGGTCTATGGTTATAGCATGGTGGCTTATCTGGGCTTGCATGATCTTTTGGGTCTTGGCAGGTCGGGGTGACGGGAAATTCACCGGTGAACCTCTCTTCACGGTGCAAGTTCCCACCAGATGACCAAGTTCACCACAGTAGTAGCAGCGGCCTTCTTGGCGGCGCCGCTGTCGCTCCTCGGTGGTTAACTGGGCCCGACCAAGCTGCATGGGTTCCTCGTCATTTACACTGACCTCCCTCGAGGTAGCTGACTTGGGAAACGCATATCGTGAAGACTCACTTGCCAGTGGATGCTGGAGGGGTCCCGAATCAGGTATCTTTTGGAATCCGCTGCTCTGCTTGAGCTCCCGCCTCCGATGATCAGTGCGGATGGCAAGCGAAATCAATGAGTCCAGGTCGCCGGGTAAGTCATTTGGAAGCAAGAGTTCCTGCATGGAGGTTGTGAGCCCCTTCAAAAAGTGGTCAAAGAGAGCTGTGTCGTTCCAGCCACTCTTGGCTGCTAGAGTTCGGAATCGGATGGCGTAATCATTAACCGATTCTCTGCCTTGTCTGAGATGGCTGAGTTCTCGCGTCTTCTCTCGATCCATGTTGGTTGGATCAAAAACGAGGCGGAGAGCCCTGCTAAACCCGGCTGCGGTTGAGCAAGTCGGGGAGCGCCGTGCCCATTCCGCGGTGGCCCAGTCTCTGGCTCATCCCGTCAGGTGGGAAATCATGAAGGCCACGCGGGAACGGTCTGTGGGAAATGCCTGTGGTGAGAGTTCGAAGTGAATGTCACATTCGGTCAGGAATGCCTGACAATGTCCTGGTTCTCCCGAGTATCGCTCCTGGGAGGCCAGTCTCATTCCAGCCCCGGCCAAGGCTGGAGTCGGGATCGGGGATTCAGCTGCTTCCGATTTCGTGACGGTTGGCGTGGAGTGTTGCAGGTGGTTCACCAGCTCCTGCACCTGTCCAGCAAGTTCACCTATCCGGGTGGCCATGGCTTGCTGGACCTCCTCCAGGTGCGACAGGCGGGCGGCCTGTCTACGTAGTGCAGCCTCCAACTTGTCTGCTGGGTCCATGCTGGCCGAAGTGTACTGACACGACGGGAGGAGGTAGGACTCAGACGCAGAGTGTAAGTTGGCCAACAAGGCTGCAGCTTTAATCGCACGAAACTCAAATCGCCTCTCAAGGAGGGAAAAAAGGCTGAACAAAAAGAGCTCCAAACTGGAGATACAAAAAAGGGCACTCAAAAACAGGGACAACAAAATGCGCTCCACAAGGGAGGAAAACCAGGGCAAACTAAAGGCGCAAGACAAGGCAAGGCTAGACATCAAACAAGGACTGTGGTACGAGGACTGTGAGGACGCTTCCATGCACTGAGATGTGTGACACTTCGGGAACCAACTGGAGAATGAAGGTGGCCTTTATTGTGCGGGTTGATTGGAAACAGGTGGTGCTGATCATGGGCGTGGACCGGTAATCATTGAGCTGCAGGAAGGGTAAGTGACCTGGGGTGAGAGTAGAGTCAGGACTATCAAAATAAAACAGGAACATGACTGTAAAACAAAAGCATGAACCGCCACTCTGGTGGCGGCGTGACACTACTGTTTGCTTATCTCCATGAGGAGACCAAAAACATCGTCTCTTGAAGTTACGAAAATTCTAGCTGACACCAGCGATACTAACACAGCAGGAATTGCGTAGCTCAGGGTGTATAGATCTGCAGTCTCCCAAGCTGAAGTTTGTGAGTTTGTTCCTCAATCCTTGAGTGAGTTTTATTTATTTATTTCCAATTATTTATTTCAGTCTCTTCCAAGTGTAAAGATTACTCTAAAACTGAGTCTATTTGGTCCCACTCTCGAGTCAAATTTACTCTACAGAATTTACTGTGTGAATTAATGACTTTACAGGTTCTCTCGGCTTTTATTTTGACACAAAAATACTCTTTTCACAAGTATATTAAAGTGTCTCGGGGTTTAGGGTTGGGACATTATTTAAAAAACATGAATTGATTAATTAGAAAAGCTTTTTCAAGTAACCCCCCTCACCCCCAAAAATGTCAAATTGTCGACTCAATACAATACCTTGGATTGAAACTCCAGTACTCCTTTGAGAATAGGCAAATGAAATTCAATTAATTTAGGATGTGATTGTACCTGGTGGCAAAGCCCGACAGTTTCTCATTAAAAAACATAAACAAGAATGAAAGAACACGTATTATTGTTCCCTAATTGATCAGATAAGCCGGCCATGATGGGATTTATTCGCTCCACCTTTAGTGTACACCTCCAGTCATCCCTTCCTTGTCACATTACACTAATCCACTTGTGCCTTCCCTAATGGAGTGCACGTAACACGGGCTTTCCAGAACACTGCTTAAGTCATTTTGTGTACACCGGGGGAAAAAAATAAAATAAATATGCAGTGCCAAGAGCAGGAGCTGAATGTGAACCTCTGAATGTTTAAAATTAAATTATTTGGACACGCTCGTGACGTCGGCAGGCTAACTGGAGGACTGGAAGACTAGGGACGGTCATGGTTAAGAAGAATGAGACATCTTGCTAGGGAAATGAGTAATGCAAGTATGAGAGGTCCTGTGTCGCAGAGGTCCATTACCCTAATTGGCACTTTTGGGTGCTTAATTGGTCGGTAGGGAGCTTAGGGGAAATGTAGTAGTAGGAGAAAGATGTTTCCAAAGTGTTTGTGTGGTATGATGGAGTGTATCCTTTTAGAGGCGGATTGTGCATCATCTCATTTGCATAAAGCATGAAACATTTACACTGACCTACAAATGCTGACAGCTTCCCTTCACTCACAACCATCTCGTCTCTTTGTGTTTCATATCTCATGCTGCCATTTTCCTCTCACCACACACTGTACATACACAATTGCATGGGGTAACGTTTCAGCATGGGAAATCCAGGGAAAATGCAATTTTCTGTAGATGTGATGAAACAGCACATTGCTGTGCACAGACATTCTTTAAATGGCAAGCCTAATGTGTAATTGGTATCTCCCTTTAGTCAAACGCGTCACTTGGTAGTTCTTATGACGTGTCTTTTTTTTTGCTGAAATATTGTTTAATTTTTTTCTCCATCTCTTCTCATCTGATGTTGATGTTGAAGAGGAATCCTAAGAGGACACTCAACTTATTGACGAAATTGTCAGGATGGGCCAAAATCTAGGGTTAGAAATGGACAACAGTGATGTCGAGGAGCTAATTGACGTACATCGTGTCGAGCTGACAACAGAAGAACTCCAGCACCTTCAGGAAGAGCAGAAGAAGACGTTGACAGAGGAGATGTCTTCTGATGAGGATGAGGGAAGGAAGGATGCCTCTACTGCTGATATCAAAGATATTTGTGCTAAATGGAATGATATCCAGGACTTTGTGGAACTTTACCATCCAGATAAAGCCGCAAGCAGTCGAGCCATTTATGGATTTAATGATGTTATTAGCCACTTCCGCAAAGTTCTTAAAAAAAGGGAAAAACAAGTGACTCTAGATAGGTTCTTGGTTAAAAGGAATGAACACCCTGTGGCAACGTCTCCCCAACCGATGAGAATGGCTAGAGAGACGACACCTCCAATCGACCTACCCAACGTTTTTATGGAAGAGGATTCTTCTTAGAAAATGATGAAATCTCCTTGATGAAAATGTGCTTTTTTTATGTTCACATTATCATAATCTTTTTATTTACTGCACATTAATTTCGTCATGACAAACTTAAATTTTTCCAAAAGTTTTTCCAAAAAATAAAAAAGAAGAAATGTTGGCATTTTTTTTTTTTTCATCATTTTAGATAGGATATCTTCAATTAAAATAAAACAGTGTCTGTTTATACCCTTTTCTATTTATGGTAAACAGTATACAGTGCAGTTTATGGTGTAAAAAAAAAAAGTTTTTTTTTTAGACTTGCAACTGATTAAAATTATTTACATTAATTATAATGGGAAAAACTGTTTCGGATTTCGAACAAATCGCTTTTAAAACAGCCTTCTGGAACGGATTATGTTCGAAAACCGAGGTTTGACTGTATTTAAAAAACAAACAAGTATTTGTGTGATCACTTGTGTGTTAATGGTTTTCTGCCTTGTCTTGTCCACACTGCTTGCAACTTATGTGCTAACTGGAGTGAGAAATTTACAACACAACCTTTACTACAGCGTGTGACTCTTTACACCTACAAATGGGTTAATGTCACCTATTTTTTTGTGTCTTATTCTTCCATTTGTTTTGTTCTTGCTCAGGTTTTGGAGGTCATCCACTTTGCTTGTTCTTCAGAGGAAGAGTGTTAGCTTAAAAGCTATGTTGTTCTTTATTGACGGCAAAAGAAAGACGATCGATGAGTCAACATTATTGACTTGGGGACCGATATGAGACTGAGCAAAGATAAACTTTGCTGAGGAAGATCCTTTCCCGGATATTTGGGCTTAAATGGCTCCATTGTGCCAAGGTCAGACGTACTGCTTTCATTTTCATAGGCTGGATTTACGCGACATGGTTTGTGACACAAGTACGATTTTTAGCTCCCAAGTGGCATAATTTAGATATGGGACACGGCAGTGAGAAGGGAAGATTAAAATTGACAATTAAAAACAAATGGAAATAAACAGTAACCGTGTCTTATTGTTGCATGCAGGCCAACTCAAGTAGCTCGGTTTCCATTCATTTATTAACTATGATTTTCAATGTAAAATATCAACATAATAGCTTTGATCACATACTGTATATTACTCATATCGTTCATATTGGAATGTGTATGTGTGTGTGTGGGTAAGAAATGCTCCATAAAGTTTACATTACACACATTAGACTCTGCTGAAATGAAACCCGCCCCCAAATAAGGAGTTGTGCTCCAAGACGAACATGAAACATCTTGAATACTACATTTTGCCACATTTTATAGTAACAAACAAAACCTCCACTGATACTGCCCAAAATGACACCTATATGATGAGGCAAACTCATAAATGTGTGGTGTGTCCAGATTAACTAAAATAGCACAAAATAAAAAACTTTTAAAAACGATAAAAATAACGTAGATTTGTACTGCAATTATTAATAATAGAATACTATTAGTATCATTGATTAGCTGCTTGTTTTAGGAGGCTCACTAAATGACAAATTTTTGTATTGTTTTTGCTGCCATAAATAAAATAACAATACACAGCAATGTGATTATAGGGTTTATTATTCATCATTATGTAGCTTCAGGTTACTGTTTATCATATTTCATTTTCACTTCACACAGCCTCTAAGTAAAACAAAATCTTTATTTGCTTAATCTTTATCACCCCAAAAGCTTAAAAACCTCTGCTGTGTAGGCTGTAGCCCCCTGTTTTAATTTATTTTATTTATTATTATTATTATTATTATTATTATTATTATTATTATTATTATTATTATTATTATTATTATTATTATTATTATTATTATTTCAATGTGGTTAGCACATCTGCCTCTCAGTTCTAAAGTCTAGGGTTCAAATCTTGGCTGCGTCCCCCCCACTGTCTCTGGCTTTGCTCTTGTCCAATCAGCTGGAAGAGGCTCCAGCTCACCTGAAACCCAAATAAAAACAAACACAATAGACAATAGTATGGATGGACGATAAATAGTGGTGCTATCCGTGGTGCTGAAACCATCAAATTTTTCTCATTTTGTGTTGTTGACCATTGGAAATCATTTTTCCTGCACGCTAATGAAGAGCACCAGATGAAGAGTAGCTGCATAACAGGAAGTCAAGAACCTCTATTGGAAAGAATCATGTATAAAAGTGAGTTTTGATGACAAGTGACAAAATCTTCTGACTTGAGGGAGATGTAAGCAAAAGTGCTGTTTGAAAATGCCATGTACATTAAATTCGCCTACAAAGTATGTTTAGATACGACTTTTTTCTGCCATACAACTGTTGTAGGTCTTCCTCGTGATAACCACCTCTCTTGTGTTAAAAATCACTTCCATTGTCATGTAAAATTAGAACATAAAAGCATCCCCCTCTTCCTTCTATGTCAGCGCTAATGCAACAAAAGCAAAGGCCGCTGGTGGCTGTCTCCTGTCTGGAATGATGGCCCATGGCGGCCCAATCAAGCGAGCTATTGAGCGATCTCTTCATTTGTTGCCGTGGTGAGTCAAGACTTACGATCTGGCCTCAGGTCCCCATGGAGCCACTGGGCAGTGTGGGGGATTGTAAGGGTCACATGGTAAAGATCTGGATTATATCAAGAGGTGATGGGTGTATGAGGGGGTGGGTTGTAAGTGGAAATCTGAGACGACCGCTGGGAAGGCAATTGGAACACGCCAAGAAAGGTCGGACATGTTCCTTCTGTTTTGGATGCAAGGATGTCGTGTTCCAGCATGGCGTAGTCATCATTCCGCTTGTGGAGGAATGGTTTGCAGGTGTTGAAATGGAAATGAAATGAATGTCAGAAGAGGTGTTCCTGCTCGCCTCGTAGAAAAACAGAGTGAGCCAAATTGTGGAACGTACTCCCGCAAATTGCTGCGAGCAGACCGTTGCTCGCACTCGTCTCCTTTTCTCTCTCCACTCTCATTTCACCGACTCCTTTTTCTCCTCCGTCTTCAAAATGAAATCTCACAACTCACCATTTCTCAAGCCGCGGTGTGGTGTTTTCTCCATACGAGGTGTTGCCGTGGCAACGGGGCAATAATTCATCCCCCCCGCTGTCTTGTAAAGATCGCGGATGCATGGATTCGGTCCGACTTGCGAGATGTGAAATGTCGTTCATGCTCTCGGTAACATGCGCTTGCCGTCTGTGGCAATGTGATTCATTTTGCATTTTGGGGAGGACGGAGGGGGTCAAGGTGACGGGTCAGGTGTGCAGGCTGCATGCAAGATGACGGTAATAGACTTGTGTAGAAAGCATCCTCTGAATAAAGGCGGACTTAAGGCGAACCTGCTGGGTTTTGTCACTAAAAGAATCTGGAAGACTTCACATTTTTACCTCTGCCAGGGAGGTTATGTTTTTATCGAAGGTTTATTACTTTGCAGGATTATGCAAAAGAAATATGACTTATCTGAATTTCATGAAACTTTGATGAGGACACGGGGGCATGGGCCAAGAGAGAAACCATTTCATTTGGTGGAGATTTGAATAAAATTACAGATCCAGAAACAACCCCCCCCCACCCCCCCCACCCCTCCTCTTTCTTGTTTTCCTTTTTTTCTCGTTTCTCTTCATTTCTTCTTCAGTTACACACAGGAGGTGGCTGTCTATAAGGTGCACAATTGAGTTTTTTGTCAGTCTTCTCTGAGTTTCTGTTCACTTGCTTTTGGTTTAAGTGATCCTTTACGATTCCAGCAGTTACACCTTTTGTGTCAGTGGTGCCTATTTTGAAATCTACAAAGGTAAATAAATGGACATGTTCACAATTGTGTGCCCTTGGAGGCCGACATTCTATTGAGTAGACTCCTGTAGTTATGTCATGGTTCTGTGCTGCGGTTTTTGTGCAGTCACAGGTCTCAGTTCAAGGCTATACTTTTCATTTTGGTTGTTCCTCTTTGTTTACCTCGTTTAGCAGTTTGCTCGTCAGATGAATAATGGATAAGGTGGCTGTGGCCCTGGCAACACGCCAAGCACATCGCTGTGATGCGTTAGCTCATAAAAGGGAAAAAAAAATAAAAAATATCAATCCCGCTGACCACCCTCCATCTCCCACAGCCGCCTCCCTCAGACTCCACCCCAGCCACTTGTGGATGACAGGCGAGTTTGATGCATAGGCTCTCGCGCTTGTTGAGTCTTGCCGGTTGTGCTCTGGATGAAGAGAGAATTGTTTCTTTCTGTCACCATGCACATAAAGCTTCAGTCAGTTTCTTGTGAGGGACATACGCTACACACCTCTTTTCATTCGACACCGTTGTGTTGCCCCCCCCCCCCCCCCCAAAAAAAAATAAAAATAAAAATAAAAAAATAAAATAAAAAAAATATAAAAAATAAAAATAAATAAAAAATGACAAAAATACAATGCCATCCATCCATCCATCCATCCATCCATCCATCCATCCATCCATCACATTGCCCCTGGAAACTATCCTAATGATTTTCATTTAGACTAGGTACACTTTACAAATCCAACTAAACACTGACTCCAATATAAAAACAATGGTAGTAACAACATACAGGATAATTATATTTAAATAAAAGAAATAAGTAAATACACCAACACTTCACTTTATTGGAGAGAAAATAGAGTCAGCTTGATTGCTTCACGCCGTGTTTCATAGCACTAGGGCTGGGCAATAAATCAAATTAATTTGGTACTTCGTCATTTTAAAATACGAATGGCTGAAAATTTGCTAAATTGAGTTTTGTCTTCTGGATTATTAAAAAGTGTTCTTATGTTCTGTTACGTCCAAATGTTTTTGTGAGTTGTAATTTTGCACAAGTGGTAGAGTGCTGGTTGTGGTTTACAAAGACATGTTTACAATAGCTACCAACTACTTGTGGCATTCAAGCACAAACTATGAATGTTAAGTTTATGTTAAAACTGATCTAGAGTTGGGCGGCACGGTAGTCGAGTGGTTAGCACGTCCGCTTCCCAGTTCTGAGGTCTCTGGTTCGAGTCCAGGCTCGGACCTTCCTGGGTGGAGTTTGCATGTTCTCCCCGTGCCCGCGTGGGTCTTCTCCGGGTAGTCCGGTCTCCTCCCACATTCCAAAGACATGCATGGCAGGTTAATTGGGTGCTTCGAAATGTCCCTAGGTGTGCGTGTGAGTGTGGATGGTTGTTCGTCTCTGTGTGCACTGCGATTGGTTGGCAACCAGTCCAGGGTGTCCCCCGCCTACTGCCCAGAGCTAGCTGAGATAGGCGCCAGCAGCCCCCGCGACCCTTGTGAGGAATAAGCGGTCAAGAAAATGGATGGATGGATGATTTAGAGTTGATTTCCGAGCTTCGTGAAACTATATTTTACTGCGGGTCATCTCTACAGTTTAACAAATAATCATCTTCAGACAATATTTTTGAAGAAAGAGGTTAATCATAATCCTCTAACCACTGTTTGTTAACCACTAAATGATTTTTATATGAGTTTTAAATATGGTGTTTCGCAAAATACTCATTTCCGACTAAGCCCTCCTCCTACTAAATTCTTGTGAGAAGTCTTTGACCACATGCATTGTACATGCAGGGAAACTAGGCAACACCGCCAAAATGATCTGTTTATGTTTTGTTTTGTTTTAAATTTGAAATGACTTATAAAATGTAAAAATTCTATTTACATTTTCACACCAGCCTACTGGTTATTATAGTTTACTTTTACACTACATCTATTTTGCTTCCATTTATACCTTCCCAACACTTGTCAAGTGCTGAAAAACAGGCCATTCATTTGCTCGTCTGCGTGATTGCTGCTACAATAATTGCAATTTCCCCATTTTGGCACAATTACAGCATGCTGTCAGACTGCAACACTATTCAGAAAATCTGGAATTATGAGGGTGAAAGAGATAGCAGAAACTACAGTGACTGACTTAGTTTGAAAGAACAACGCGAGCATATGCATGTAAAATTTATGGCAGTCTCATTTATTGGCTGAATCTCAACATAGCTGGCCAATTAATGTAGCCCCTCTCCCTCTATCAGAGAAGATCCAACTTGACAGGCAGCCAGGAACCGGTGACAGAGACGGAGAGAAAAACTGGAGCGAGCTCTGTTCTGTACATGCAAATGACTGGACACTGCTACGAAATCACTTCTCGCTGTCACTTTCAATAGGACAAAGATGATCAGCTGTACAGCATGTTTGTTTTACATCTGTATGTTGTTCTACACTGTTTAGAGAAACATCCAGGCATGCATGCAATAAAAATAGCACCAACACTGAAAACAAGGGAATTGCCATTAAAAAAGAAAACAGCACATAAGGGCTTTTGATGAAATTGGAATGAAAAATAGAATATTTTGCCAGGCGTGACGCTCATTAAAATAAAACAGGAGCTGTGCATGAAAGAATTGTTCGCTTTGTGCATCGGCAGTTCGGCACTGATCGTCATCTGTGAATGAGAGCACACTTCTTTGGCCAAAGCAGTTTTGGCGTTGAAACTAGTACTACATTTCTCTGCAAAGGTAACATGAGAGGAAAGTCATAGTATGCTCATAATTAAGAATCAAACTCATACAGGTTGGTTGGTGTATGGTATTGTAAGTGTAGATTCAGTGAAGGGTGATTATTTTTAGTCATGAAGCTGTCGTGTTTGTAGTTGATGATGTAGATGTTAAACTGATTAACATACAGTTCCACATACAGGGTGTCAATGTTTAAAGTTTGAAGCTGACTAATCACTAATAATTTTTTGGGATCCCATTTTCCAAATGGCCAATTTACAGAAGAGTTTCAACTCGGTCCTCCGATGCTGATGCTAGACTACAATGGTATCAGATGTCAGAGCGTACAAAAATAAGATGGTTGTGGATGAGAATCGTGGTTAGCCTTGCTAACTTCGGCTATTCCGATAACTAAACTAGTCTTAAAATCGTCAAACCAGCGAGACAGCGGGACTGGTGGCGGGCAAGGAGTGAGTGCAGATGCTACGTTCTCACCAAATCCGAAAAGGCGAACTGGAACTCTTCATTCCTGAGCGTTTTAACGTGTAGAGTGTTTTTAGAACAATTGCTGCTCATTCGCGCTTTCGTGCGCACCGGAGCGGAGGAGGCGTGTCCCTTGGTGAACAAGGAAGTGGAGCACTTTAGCGAGTCAACAAAAAGTGGGCGCCGCCAACTTCTTCCACTTCTTTCCTGGGACAAAACAGCCGTGGCACTATTTTCTCCTCTTTTGAGGTACGTGAGAGCACTTTCGCTTTTTTTTAGTGGCAATCTGGCGTCCGGCATTTGTGCTAAAAATAGCTTTGGCGTTAATAATAAGCACTGCTGCTAACTCGGTAGTTCAAAAGCAAGTAAACAGACTTACCAGCACTTTCTTCATCATCATTCTGTCACGGCTGGCCGTGTTGTTGCGCTCGGGGTGACAATAGAGAGGACGCTGTGTGTCACGTGGCCCGTACTCGAAGCCGATTGGCTACCGCGAGACGAAATGCGAAAAAAGTTACATTTTTTGAACTTCGACGAATATGCGAATGTGCGGACTTTTGTCACGAATGTGCGAATTTTCGCTGCTGCGCACCGCATCCCAACGCGCGAAACGTGTCCTCCGCGCCGGCCTACGCACTTTCGTTCCGTTGCGTGCGAACTCCATTGACTACAATGCAAACGCGCCGCCGAATCGCCATCCCTCGCTTTTGGTGAGAACGTAGCAAGAGACATGAGGTGAAGCTCCATCTTCTTAAGTTTTGTTGAATGATGTGCGGACAACAGCTATGTGCTAACCCGCAACCCACTGTGGGGCTAACGATTGTGACGCTAACAAATATCAATTTCACGTCAGGGTTCATCAGGGTTTGTTCAAGGTTGTATTAACGTTTCCAAAACAGACTTAATGTTTTTCGTGCTGCATGTTCAAAACAAGACCAAACACCCATTAAAACTGTGTAGAGAACCATTAAAATTGTTTGGGGGATATTTAGGAAATGTGAAATCAACATTCGTTAGTGTCGCAAACTTTCGCCTCTCAGTGGGATACGGGCTTTTGAAGGAGTGCTTTATTAATCTTAAAAGATGGCATATGCTACATACTTGGAAATATAAAATAGCCAAGGTCAGACATTAGTCCAAGTACAAGCCTTTGTCAATATGCAGTAATGCAATAGATAAAAACGACTTCTGAAGACCTCTGATTTTAGAGTCTTCATTGTACTATATGTGTTTTTGTCCTGTGAGGGGAACAACTCATGCAAGCACAAATAATTCAGATCTGCTGTGCTACCAACGGGGGTAAACTAGCTGCTTCCTTCTTGGAAGGACAACTTCCAATTTCTAATGACTGGTTGTCATGCTTCGCACTTCATTCCAAGACTGTGCCAGATCTTTGTTGGCTGAATGCTGAGGACCGGCATCTGTGTCATCCCTCAGCCTCCCTTTTCAGTCCTGACCTTCCAGACTTTTCATTTTTCTGTCTTGGCTTGGAGGCTTCCTGAGGTCCTTCCGCAATCACATGCCAGTCACACGTGTCAACCTCCACTATTATGACATGCTGCAACCAAGCACCAGCAGTTTTTAGTCTATTTTACCCACCTTATCTGTCTCTCAAAATGTTATTCAGTTTCCCTGAATTTTTTTTATATATTGTACATTTATTTTATTTTATATTTAATGTATATGTACTCTATGTACTTGTACGTATGCTTACTCATGTCACCTTTTCCTATAGTGACTTCAACAATTCTGTTATTTTCTGGCATTAGTTTGATTTGGTCCTAAAAGTAATGCACTTAAGTTAGTGGGGGATGCTTAAATGTTGTCAGTACAAACACTCGGCTCAGACCGTGACCACTTCTGAATTATTTATTATTATATTATTTAAGTATGCATCATGCTTCTAAGGATTTTCTGTTAATGATTTGAGAAAAAAAAATCCAACTGAAAGCAAGATGATAAATGTATGCTTCCTTACAGGTCACAGTATGAAATTACATGCAGTGGCCCAGTCACTAAGCAAATGTCTTCCTGCTTTGGCAGTTTTGGATCAGATTTCCACTGCTTGAAAAACTCATACATTCCATTGAGGTACTGTCTGCTACACTCAATGAACAATTTATTCAAATCAAATCGTTTTAATAAAAGGCAAGCTAATTTGATTTTGAATTAGCTTTTACTATACGAAACCACTCTGCATAATCTAAATTAACAGAACGAGTACAAATAATCCCCAAAATGTCCACAACATTCTCAATCATGCATGCGGTGGTACATGTTATGATTAATGTGATTACACCTCAAACAGCCACTTTGTGCTTAATAACTAAACATAAGGACTAGAAATAACCCAAATTCAGGAAAGGTATAATTATAATCTTACTCAATAAAGCCTGTAGAGCCATCAAAACAAGTTTGACTCCATACTTTCGGAAGAGCTTTGACCAGGTGTAACCCAGAAAATAAATGCTGCTTCTTAAGTACATCCCTCGTGTGCTTAGTCATCTTCATGTACTTATTTTTTCTACTTTGGATTCTCGCTTTCAGGGTAGAGCTTTGCAAATCCTGCAGATATTGGGTTTGACCATAAGGAAATCAGCACATAACGATGCTTTAGCACTTTTAAGACAATTCTGAGAGTTTAAAGTTTAAACATCTGCTGTTGGTGCTTTTAAGATGGAAAAGTACGCCCACAATGTGTGAACATAATTTCATTGAATGCTGTTTATATATTTCCAGGATATTTTGTCCTTGTGTTGTCCTCAAAAACCAATGAGTACCCAGAAACATATCATTTGAGGGCCAATACAGAAAAAAAACAATGGAATGATGCTTGTAAGTTTGTTAAGCTTTATTTACACAAGTCAATCAAGAAAGCAATTACACTGTATAGCTTTTGTATTTTGTAATTATTTTGAGAAACTGTTATAGAACAGCTATCTGTTAAAGGTGATAAGGCAAATATTTATAGATTCTGGGGTGGCCTTGGCTGTCATGACTCGAGTCAGGCAGGAGTAATGTTTGGATCTTGTCTCATGTCTGGGGTCACGCGTGGGTTAAGTTTGAGTAGAGTTCACGACCCGTTACGTGTCTGTTTTGGGTATTGATGTAACTGCATCCAGTTTCAACAAGTTTAGGCTATATGATGTCGGACTATGTGATGTCAGGAATCTTTTATGCTATATGATGTTTGTTGATGTCGGGAACTATTCCATGTCACTACTCGTACTCACATGTCTAGCCACAACCAATGAGATTGATTGATTGTCTATTTAAGGATCTGAGAATTGTTTGTATGTTGCCGGACTATTGTCCACCTGTTCCTGTGTACAGCGTCTCTGAGTTTCTGCCTCTCGATATGAATAAATAGATAAAATCTTCTCTGTGTCTGCGCCTTTGGTTCCAAACCTCAGCACACAACATTGGCCCTGTATCGCATTAGATAATATCCACCCCTCCAGTGAACAGCGATTAAATCCCACCTCCACATTCAGAACAAAAACAAGAGAAAACTGTAGTAAGATGACCATTTTTAAAGTTATTTGAGGATTATTAATGTTCATAAACCAGACCATAAGAGAGCAGAATGTGGAAAAAAATGCTAATAAAATTTAATTATTTATTCACCAGTTTTGAAAAGGAATTATGTTATTATTTTAGTCGTAAATAGTTTATTTGTATCTTAGCATATTTATGTTTTTTTTTTGTTTTTTTTTAACTTCTCTGTTTCAAATGTCATTTTCAGTATATGCCGCGGGCCCTGAAAAATGGATGGTGGGCCACAAATGTTCCCCGGGCTACAGTTTGGACAACTTTGCCAAAGTGTAATGGCAAGCCAAATAAAAAGCATTCATGTACAGTTCATCCATTGATGCTCTGAAAACGATGATGATGAAAATGACAATTGTGTGACTTGCATCAGGCGCACAAACCTTGTGTGGCTCCACAGTACGTAAAAATGACGTGAGGAATCTCTCATCTCTCGCTGTGTTCTTTAAAATAAATCTTACTGACAAGATTTGATTCTATTGCTGATAAGCCTTGCTTGCAGCCTTTAGGTGAAGAAATCATCATGCAGCACGACCAGCTGTGGTGCATCTTAAAGTAGCAGCCAGGAGACACAAACCACACACACACACAACCAACGCGCCTTATTGACACATCACTGCCAATCACTTATTGAACTCGACAAATGTCTCTCTTGGCACACAAACTTTAACAGGCACCCAACTTTTTTTCCTCGCCCCCCCCCCTCACCATCATCGTCATGATCATCATTAAACAGGGGAGAGCAGCTCCTTTAATAGTATTTGTAATTTCAAAGGCTTCATGAAAGAGATGTTAACCTTGTGCGGTACTGGTGGCATTAAAAATGGATCAAAGCGGCTCAGCTTTGATGTCGACGAGGGCTCCCGCTAGAACCTTGTCACCCTCTGCTGGGAGGATGCAGCATTTCACTGACCTGATGCGGTTGCTCGACCTTTTTCATGCCCACAAGCTGTTGTAAAAGTGAAGAAGACAATAAACAGACCATGATGATGACCTTTTTCTTTTTCAGACAGCTTTTGTGAAACAGCTTAATTATTTGGCACTATTAAGAAGCAAAGAGGTTTCTGTGATACATATTTGTGGGTGATGATGATGATGATGTTGAAGAGTATAGGGATTTTAGCGATATGTGTCGACAGTGTGGCGGGGAAGCGAATGGCAGCGATGACGATGGAGGCAGAGATGGAGCCGGAGAAGACACAGAACATGAGAGAGCGAAGAAACATAAATAATTGATGCTCGATCCGCCTCGCATCTGCCGCCTGCTGTCGTTGAGTTTATTCCAAGTCGAAACATAGCATGACCTCATTATCGCATTATGAGAGCAGTGATGAATGGCTTTTTAAAAATACCTTTTAAAAATTTAATGATATGATATGGATGCTAATGCCTCCACACCTCTCGTATTTAGCTAGAGCCGCAAATAGGAGAGCCTGAGGATTTAGTAATATTTGTGTCAGAGGCTAGAGCAGGGCATAATTGGCGATTTGGTTGTGTTCAGGCGAACTGGAGTGCACTACTTTGCTGCAAACAGCAGAGGCGCTGTCGATTTGGTTTCAACTAGCTTGCTTCTAAAGAAGTCAAACATGACAGTAACATCAGCAATGGCAGTATTCAGTTTTAAGACAACGCATTTTCAATAGAGTAAATGCCATCCAATATTTTTGTGGTGGTTACTCATGTTAGTGAAAAGTTTTCAGAGAAAATCTCAACACAGTCCAACAAATGTTCATCCGTGCTATAGTGCATTATGTTATTGTCTTTCCTCTGTAAATTTGCTTTTGTGTTGCATATATGTTGTTTGTCAGTTTTATATTTGGCATGTTTCTTCCATTTGATTCATATATTGTACTCCACATTGGTAAAAGGTACAATTATTTGACGCCACTTTATATATCAGTCATCAAGTTAAAACAATGATGCATGGTTGTGAAGAAAGACATTTCTTTCTTTCTGATGCTTGCGTATGATTTCCTGCCGTGTCAAACTGCTGCAGAATAGCACAACTGCTGCTGAAGAGAACATACTCCATGATTATTATTTTTATTTCTTTTTTTCATATCTTTTTCATATCGGTGGCTAATACAGGAGTCCTCGAGTTACGAACGAGTTTCCGTTGCTACACTGGCGATGTAACCTGAATTTCAACGTAAGTCAGATTTCACCGTTAAAAGTCGATATTTATCTCAAAATACTTTGTACAGTTATTTTAAAAAACATCTTTGTGCCACCCGGAAGATGCCGGAAACAATATTTCGTGTTTTCGCACTGACATTCATTGCTGACGGACGGCAAAGTGGAGCTAATGCAAACCTAAACACGGAAATGTGACACATCTGATTGCGAGCTGACCTGCTCGATGAACAACCGTTGCGGGAAGTAATAACACAACTAGAAATAACTTTAATATGGTGTGATTAGTGTTGGAAATTAACGAAAAAGAAAATGCTACGGACGAGGCACGGGCGCCGTAAAGTCGAAACCCCGCGGGTCACGTACAACGTAACTCGAGGACTCCCTGTACCTGACATCAGCCCCATGACGATACGATACAATACCTGTAGGCCGACTGCTGCTTTTAAGATGTTCAAAAAACAAACAAACAAACAAAAAAAAAAAAACGAACATTATTAGTTCTTGAATAAGGTGTCAAATTATGGTAAATGGTAATGGTAAATGAATTGATCTTAAATTAGGATTGTTCCCTGCATTGCAGGCTAGAAAGAAATATGTTTTGATGGTCGGATGTCTATTAATATTTGACTTACTCGAGAAATGTCAGAGAAGCTCAAATACTAAAGGCGGAATTTAGAGATTTAAATTCCTGTTGTAAATGGTAAAACATCACTGAAGTTGAAAGTGAATGATGTTTTTTTTTTTTTTATGACAGATGGCAAGGCAAGTTTATTTCTATAGCACATTTCATACACAAGGCAATGTGCTTTATGGTCTAATAAATGTGTTTAGCAGTGTAGCTGTAGAGTGTTTACATAGATTTCCGTGAAATGTAATGAGTTGTATGTTATATAAAAAAGTGAGCCACTTAATGCACAGATGCGTTGGTGAGCTAATCAAAAATCTGTTGGTCAACCCTTCTCTAATGGTTTGTAAAAACACTTTTGTACAAGAGATTCTTTTGATTACATTCCAAACAATTGGAGTTGGCTGACATCTGCTAAGACCTCGAACCTCTTTTGTTTAGGCGCTACACTGTTGTTGCCCTCCCCTCCTGTAGGACGACAGCGCTGTTCTGCGAAGCCTTTATGCTTGCTCGTTCGATTCCCGACCCCTCCTCCCTTCTCCCTTTTGTTAAGACAGTCTCTCATCCAACGCCCCCCATTCTCTCTCTCTCTCTCTCTCTCTCTCTCTCTCTCTCTCTCTCTCTCTCTCTCTCTCTCTCTCTCTCTCTCTCTCTCACTCTCTCTCTCTCTCTCTCTCTCTCTCTCTCTCTCTCTCTCTCTCTCATTACGCACCCATCCTGCCGGTTCGGGAGGAGCGTGTTTGGGAAACCAGCAACACGCTGTTGTTTTTCTTGGGGAAAAAAAAATTCATCCGGTGGACCAAAGTGTAAGGATCTTCTTTTTGCTTTCTGGCAACACTCCTCCTCCCCTATCATTTACTTCCCACCCCCCCATCTCTCACTCGCGCTCTCTCTATTGCCACATCTGTGCGCGGACTTGGCTCACTGGCTCACTCACGGCTGCTTCAGCCGGTTGAGGTTGTTGACACTGGGACCACTACCTGCTGCCGGGGGATTAAGCGTGCTGGAGTCTGCTTTCTCGCTTTGGCTACTGACCGCTGCACGGGTCCACCTCAGAGAAGGGACGCATAATTCCACGTGGCCAAGACACCAGGCATGGACCAAGACAATCCAAAGGAATGGATACAGAGGGAAGCATAAACAACAGATACAATAAACTGATGAAAGCGGGCAGAGAGTGAAGAAGTTATTTCCTGTAAGGACCCGTAACAGAACATGATGATGAAAAGGGTTGGAGTGCAATGAGAACCTTTTCCTCTGGGATTTTTAGTTGTGGTGTTAATCTGCTCCAGGAGAGCGCCACAAATCTCCACCTCTGGCTGAGTTTCACTTTTCACTGTCTTTGAGTTATTTCTTTAGAGCGTTGATCTTGTGTCTCATCCTTGTGGAACCACTCTGACAGGTTCCGTGGATTGCAATCCCCAACTTTTCTCTCTTTTTAACACTTCTTCAGACTTTGGTGCCGCAGAAGAGGCAGAATAGCAAGCCCAAGAACATATGCCCTCTTTTTTATTTTTTTTATTTTTTTATTTTTTTTAAAGCATCCAGCTGCTAATCTGCTGCAGCAGATACACGCCAGTGCTGGTGTCAGGTTCTCATGTGCCACACTAGTCTCTTCACCGTGACCAGCTTGTCCGCGGGATACAAAGAAACAGCTGTGTCGAGTTAGAAGAGCAAATTGTTGTTCATGAGAGCAGCGAGCTCCGAGGTTCCGTGGAGAGGTTGGAATAAGATGCTTGGTTCTTAGGGAAATACTTGACATGTCGCTGGTGAGCACCAGACCTTGGCGTGGTTTCTAAGGGCTTTTGTCACGGAGGTAGAAGGCTTTTAGGAGAAGGGAATCCCCTAATCAACAAATCGGCAGTCAGGGTCACTATAAGAACAGCAGAGGATTCCTGTCAGAGTTTATGTTTTCCGTGTGGATATATTGCAATTTTTAAACCATACTTTTTTGTTATCACTTGGAGGCATAGCAGTACAACACTCTCTTGCACATATTTACAACCACATTATCACCACCCACTTATTCCAATCATTTATTTTCACTCTAAGTATTAACACATTCCCGCCACTCACACTGAAACACCGTTAGGATTTCTCCAAGTGGCTACGACAGGATGTAGGTAGTCAGCGGTAGTATGGACAGGTGGTGGGCTGAGCCCAACAAGTCCCCCTCTGTCCAACCTTCTCCCCCCACGTGGATGTTATTGTGTTTAAAAATGAATTGCCTGGATACATCTGAAAGTTTGCAAGTAGCATTCTCTGCCGGAAACAATCACTGTTTTCCCATCACGGTCCACAGCTGGAAACACACCTGAAAAGCGGACCATTACATTTGCATTTTTTTGGGTCTTTCTTCTCTGGGCGTCGTTCACCCAACCGCCATCATTTTCTCCAACGGGTCTTTGGGCGCCTCTCGACGCCCTCCTCGCCCCGTTGTCTCCTCGGCCGCCCTGGAGGGAAGGGGGTCAATGGAGTGGACCATGGCCGGGTGCCATTATCCTTCGCCAACACCGCCGGAGCGGGAGCGGAGGTACCAGCACAAAGTCTCTCTGGTGGTGCGCTACTTCATGATCCCTTGCAACATCTGCCTGATCCTGCTGGCCACATCCACGCTGGGATTCGCTGTGCTCCTTTTCCTCAACAACTGTAGGTTTATACCTTTTGAATGCCGCGTTCACCCAGTTGTTGTGTTTGTGCAGATGTATGCAGTCTAAATGCATTTTAAAGCAGACAGAAAAACTTTATTTACATATCAGTACAGTTTGATTCAATTCAGTATGGTGCACAACTGTTCTGACAAATATTGGAAAGGACACAATTGTAGACTATTTGAACTGTAATAATTTTTCACTTCCTTTTCCCAACGCTCCAGAAAATGGCCACTCGGATGGGAACATAAAAATTTTCAAAGTGAATTAAGACAGTCATGGCTTTTGAAATTAGAAGTGTAAAAGACTAATATAGGGTGACCAGATTTACAAAATTAACAACCAGACACTTATAGTTTTGCTGAAAATGTTATTACTTTAGCTAATGCTAAATGCTACTATGTCTTGGTTGACAGTTCAACGGCGCCAAACAAGACAATGCACTCACTATCATCATCATCCAACCTTTTTTGCTTGGCCCCAGCAGCTATTGAAAGCTGGCTGTGCCTTTTACCTCGCTGTAGTCCCACATTATAACACTGGAAATATGCTGCCAAAAAAAAATCTCAGCTTGCGTTGGGTCTACATTTCCCATGATTCTGAGACATGGAAGCAGTAAGTAGTTCTGCTTCCGGAATGACAAAAACATGCCTGCGAGCAATTAGATGCAGATGAAAATAAGAATGCAAACGTAAATGTCAAAGTACAGTGGAACCTCTACTTACAAACGTCTCTTCATACGAAATTTTCGAGTTACGAAACGCCTCAACGGGAAAATATTGCCTCTTGTTACGAAAGAAATTTCTAGATACGAAGGTAAAAATACATTACCGAACGCAAAATACTTTCGGCTATGGCTATTTCCTACCATGGGTACCTATGAGCGTAAATACTAGATCGGTGTTTGTGCATCGTTCTGGCAGCCCATTGGCTAAGAGGAACCTCTACCATAGGTATGAGCGTATACTAGATCGGTGTTTGTGCATGTTTCTGGCATCCCATTGGCTAAGAGGAACCTTTACCATAGGTATCTATGAGCCTAGATACTAGATCGGTGTCTATACAGCGTCCTCATCATTCATCCCGCGGCCCATGAAGTGTTCCGATAGTTTTTCGTAAATGTATGTACTAACGGCCAACGAATTTGTGCAAAAATTCAAACAATTGGTGATTGATGAAGGCACAGTAAGTTTTTAATTACGACGAGACGGGCCTTTTTTTGGGGGGGAATGATGCCTCGCCATACCGGAAGTTTCCATGACGTTTCAGAATTTGTTTAAAAGAATCGGCCAGAAAAAGTGTTCACCGGTCGGGTGCTTGCTCACTAAGATGATGTTTGCCTTGGACATTTACGAAGCATTGTTTAAAAACAAAAAAAAAACAACGACAAAAAAAACATCCTTGGATCAGTTCTTTGCAAAACACCAGGCAGAAAAAAACACTTCTGAGAGAGAACATGAACCAAAGAGGGCAAAAAACGATGAGGACAGCAGTTAAAAAGGTAAATGACCATCATTTTTATTCTTTACTCTATTCTTTGTTTTTTACATTACGCAGAACTCTCATTTATTGTGCAATAATCTAATTATAACATGTATTTGTTACATGTTTTGATGGATTTTTATGCTTTATAAAACATTTATGTCTGAATTTTGGGAGGCTCGGAACGGATTAGGGCATTTACATGGAAAATGCGTCTCTACTTACAAAATTTTCTACTTAAGAACTTTATTCCGGAACCAATTAATTTCGTAAGTAGAGGTACCACTGTAAATGGAAAGAAATTTCACAATTGATTTCCTTGTTTAATTGTTTAATGTATGAATCGCTATGATAACCGTTTATAACATACATATGGCCCAAAAAATTGGTTTGCTGACTGGAAAAAAAACCCCAACAACAAACAAAAAACAAGACAGGACATTACCTGCGTAAAAGTCAGACAAAACAATGGGGCTGGCAAAAAAATCCAACGGGACTCCTCAGGACACGAGGCTCAGAACGGGACCGTCCCGTTCACACTGTATTCAAATGTTATAGGAATTTCCTCATTAAGTGTTTGGGAAAGTGTATCAATTTATTTCCTGTTTCCTATTATTTATTCCCTGAACTCCCAACTCGGCTACTGTGTATCTCATATTTCCAAACCTTAAGTTGAAGGTGTGTACTCTTTCTCAGCTTTGTCACAGCATAAATAATCCTGTTTACATGTTATTTCAAGATGGAGACAAGGTGCAGCAAAGTCCAAGAACCAGTTGGCTATGTCACTTTTCGTTTCTATGCCTCTTAATCCTTGCTAGCCTTTGCTTCTCATGTTCCGCTTTTGGTGGTAACTGGGATAGGGCATCTCATTTCTAACCTCATTTCAAGACAGACAGAATGTCACACAATGTTGGTCAAACGCCACTTCTTAAATGAGCAAAGCGGTGTGCGTCTGTGTGTGTAGAAGGGGGTGACAATGTGTACTGTCGAGATGGATGAAGTCAGCATGTGATTCAAGAATGACTGTGGCTGTACTCGTTCACGTTGCAAGTTGCTATCCGCACACGCACATGCTGTCAAGGTGTTGTACTACACATGAAAGGGGAAAAGTGCCACACAATCATACGTTTTCTGTTCCTGCACATGGCTAAATGTCACACTCAGACACTTATTGATTTACTAAAGATATTGGCTGAATGATGTTCATGCGGTGACATTCACACAGGCAGCCGCTGTGCCAAGAAAGTGAGATGGGGGAAGACTAATACGTTTTTGAAAAGAGCTTATCATGTCCATGAAAATGGGACAAATTGTTTCTCTACCCCATCCTTCGCGTCTTACTGTATGTCATCTTTCTCTCAGTGTCTGTGTGTTGGTGTGTTCTAGAGGTACTGTGTATGTGTGTTTGCTTGCATGTGCATGCGTTTTCTGTGGTCATGTGATTTTGGAATATCAGTACAATTGAAAAACAGGTAAAACCGTTACTGAAAGGAATAAGTGTCTGCCTGTTTAGGGATTATTAAGGGGTGTAGCCCAACTTTGTATTTAATTAATAAAGAGCTGTGTCCCAAGACTTTTGTCCAGACCCTTTACATATGTGCTCTATATTTATCTCACAGCGCTGTCTGCCTTTCATGACAAAGCTTTTCCCTGATGGAAATAGGCCCCCGTCATGAGTGACTGGGACACGGCTTCAGCAGACACTTCATTATTCACTTCAAGCCCCGACCTCGTCTTTCCACTCTCCTCTTGTTGTTGCCGCTTTCTTTCTCCCCCTGAAGCCCCCAGCTGTTGACAAGCAATTCTCTGTCAGTCTCGATTTAAAAGTCGTCCGTGTCTCAGCATTCTTGGAAAGTGCGGAGAAAGACTTGTGGCTGCGCGCATAAATGTGTTACGTTGGCTTAATTGATGTGTTTTATCGTCCTCACTATTCCTCGCCGTGCAGTCGTGCAGAGTGATGTCAAGGTGTGAAATGTGGTGCGAAGGCAGCCCGGACCACCAGGGGGCTCTGTTTAGTGAGACAGGCATCCGAGTGGAGATGGAGGTTTGATTGAGCTCTGTACTCCAGCTAGCTGCTGCTCTGGGATCCGTATATCATTGAGGAGCACACTATGTTGGCATTGTGTTTTTTTTGTTTTTGTTTTTTGTTTTTTTACGTGAAGTTTCCAGCTATCCTGCCTCCAAGGATGAGCATAACTCATTCTGATGTCTTGTGGCCGAGCTCAGATTCACTCATGTTTCCAAATGCTTTTTTGCCACAGAAATAATGGCAATAGTATTCATGTTTTTTAGAGTCAAACTGTTCATGGCATTATTTATTACTGGAAGTTGTTAAAGGGATAGTGTGTACTATTTCAGACCTTTTAGTGCTGAACTAATAATTCATTCATTTAAAAAAAACACTATTCATTTCATTAATATGCACAAAATTATCTTCTATCACATCAACATATATTTTTTATATAATCATTATCGCTAATCATATTGCATTGGTCACGGTTTTGCCGCCATCTTTCTGCTTTCTGATACCTGAAGGAGAAGAACTTCACAAACGGAGTTAGCCTTTGGTGGTAGTTGCTCGTGTCGGACCCAACGGGTCGACCACCGCTTGCCTTCTACAGCTGGGGCCGGCAGGTGGTCGTCGCTGAGTCCCATGATACGGGCTCCTGACACTTGTCTTCCTCTGCTTTGCTCTTGCTAGCTTTTGCTAGCTTCTCCCGCTAGCTGCTCTTGTTAGCACTAGCAGCTCCAGCTAGTTCTTGCTAGCCGCTCTTGAACACCGCTCACGCTCCCTCCTGCTCACCGGGTGGCTCACTTGCCTGCTCACTTGGTAGTAATTGGTGGTAGGCTTGTGAAGTGTGGTCTGTCTGAGGCACTGTAGTGTAGTATTATTCTATTACTTCACCACTAGATGGCACTAAATCCTACACATTGTTGTTTAAATATCACTTAAACATCAAATTTATGTTGATCTCTTCTGGGATGTCCAAGGTCAGAAATATTAGGTAGCTTTGAAGTCAAATTCATTCCGAATCTTGTTGAAGTCTGAAATGTACAAGCTTGCTGAAGTTGTGGAACATCTGAATTTTTTGGTTCTACTGTACGAGTATGAAACATAAGAATTTCAGATTGTTTACCTACTTATAGAAATTTTTCAATGCACAAAACACAGATCACAGCGTTGTATGTAAATCACATTCACATTTTGTCTGTTTATAAAAATACCAGAGTTTGAGCCCAAGAATCTCTCAAGTGTTTGCAATTTGTTGCTTCCGTAAAAGATGGGTTATGTCCATGAGTCCAGTTTGTGATTCACTTGCACATCTCTCAATATGTTATTGCTTTAATATATATATATATATATATATATATATATATATATATATATATATATATATATATATATATATATATATATATATATATATATATATATATATATATTGGGTGACATAGGATATAATGTATGGATATCAATAATATCCCCATGTTCTTAATATCCCCATGCTCTTATCAACATGTGTCTTAATTACACAATCTTTGTTGCAGGGTTTCAAAAACATTTTTTGCTCTTATCTCTTTCAGACAAGCCTCCTCACTTTACACCTGCTCAGCCTCCTGATGGTAAGTCTTCTGTGCTTTCTCATTGTTGACCACTGTTGTTTTGAGGATATCAGATACTGCAGATAACTACAGACTCTGAACAGAAAGTTGGCTAAGGTCATTATAGTTCAGGATCATGGGTAAATCGCATTATCTTATGCACAGTATAAATTCGTATATCCTCAGCGCTTGTGTCCTTTCCTTGATGTTGTCATTTAATGGAGATGTTAGTTAAATATATTCACTGTAAATGTAAATGAGGAAAAAAATGGAAATTATCTTTGGACATTTTTCTTGCTGACACTAAAGGCACCTCAGATAAATATTCATTTGTTAATTTTCTGTTCCATACTTATCATGAAGTTGTTTATAGTTCTACATTTTTTGCAACCTTTAACATCAGCCAATACATCTGTTTCAGGCTTCAGCATGAATATTTATCAGCTGTAGCACAATGTGATAGTGCTTGATAGATTTTAGTTGTGTAGTTTTTCAACGCCCTGGGCTGGGCTTTTGCAAGCTCTAAAGGTAATGGATCATCCTGCTTATTGGTTGGCACCAAAGATGGGAGCCTAAAGGGCGAACGAGTATAATGATTCCAGCCAGACATTGATGCTGCTGAATCCTACTTTGATACACTAAGTGCTCCATCCTGCCCAACATAGGCCAGTTTATTTTAGTGATAGAACCGTGTCCATCAGAGGGATGTTGTACTCTTAGCACTAATAGGCTACTTACTGTCTTGAGATATTGTTCAAGTGGATTAATTTCTTTTACTTTGATTTCCACCTGCATCTACATATTGAGCTGTTGTGCACCAAAAGCTTTTGAGATTTGATTGCAGGCAAAACAATTCAGAGCAGTAATTTATTTACATTTTAATGATATCAACTCAATGAACTTGACAAATGACAAACAGTGCCACACATTTGAAAAGCAAATATTGTGACAGAATGTGACTCCCTTTTGGAAAGTCTGCCGTGCGCTGATCTAATTTTACTCGCACAAAAGAAATAAAATCCTGCTGATGGACTCAGCCCAGCATTCACCATGTATTTTCCGTGTCTGGGGGCACAGTTTGTTTCTGCACAAGTCAAGCGTTTAAAAACTGCTGCTGGCTCTTAATTACCTTTCCAATAGTTCTGTAGGCTTTCCATCAGCAGCCTATGTTTTTTTAATATCGCAAGGAAAACAAAAAGGCCAGTCTCCAATCAGTGGATTAAGCCTGTCCGGTGGGACGCTGTTTCTTGTGGGTCATTTAACGCTGGGGAGATTAGTGAGACAATTACGGTCTGCCTCAATAGAAGAGTTGGCCACTATTTGGAGGTTTAGTAGTCGTGGAGGGGTGATTTAGAAGATGCTCCCCGGCATCCAAGGGGTAATATAACCATGCCATTAGTCAAATCTGGTCCAAAGAGCACAAGCAGGGCTTCCACAGAATCCGTCCTCTACGCCAAGGACACTCCACTCCCTGGTTCTTAATTACATGAAATCACGGACAAGGATAGCGAGCGGAGCGGCGTGCATTTTTTAACAGCCCAGTTTGTTTTGAAACTGATGTTGATGAGACGTCCTTTTTGGCACACAGATTGTAAAGGAATTCTTTTGCAAATTAAAGCGAGAGAATCCTGGGTCTTGGGGGACAAATTACCCCAGCTCTTAGATATTTATGTTGTGTACCACCCACAGATGAATGTGAAGTCCCCCTCCCTGCCAGATGAATGACCTATAATCACCAGTCCCAACAATGATAAAAGTCACAAAACAGCATTTAATTAGCTCCGCTCAGCCACGTTCTTTACTGCCTGTTGTCTTTTAATGATAAGACAGTTGTTAGATGTTTGGCCAAAGCTAGAAAGCTCTGCTAATAGGCAGTTTGGGGTATTAGAAGTGTACTTTAGGAAGTTCTTTATGGAGGACAACAAATGAGCCAACTTCTTAATTTTGGTGCAAGTGGTTCTGTGGAGATGACCTCCAGTGTTTATGTTGTCATCTGCATAAGTTTGTCCTGTTTCCTTGGGCTTGTTTTTGTGCAACTTCCTGGCTATAGCCTTTGATATAGCATCTGGATTTGTTTTTATTATGGGGTTATATTATTGCAGGGATTTTCCAATTTCATTTTGATAATAAACATCCCCAAAGTCATTAAAAAATAGAAAATAAAGAAACACTTTTTATCATATGCAAAGCTTTCTGGAAATTATCTATTTTTTAATGGTGATCTGATCAATTGACCACCTTTTTTGCACTGCCAAATTGAAATAATGTCCTGTTTTTGTGTAATAAATAATGGAAATTTAGATTTTTTAAAAATTTGATTAACCAAAAAATAATTTATATATTAATTGATTAATCGGGGTGGCATGGCTCAGAAGTAGAGTGGTTGTCTCCCATTCGTGAGGTTGTGGGTTCGATCCTCACCCCTGGTGACCATGTCGAAGTGTCCTTGAGCATGACACTGAATCCCGATTCGCTCCCACTGGACCCGGCAGCGCCTTGCATGGTAGCAGCCGACCACTGGTGAATGAATGTGTGTTTGAATGTGAGGCTTAAATTGTAAAGTGCTTTGGACACCATCTGGTGCAGTTAAAGCGCTATATAAAAAGCAGTCCATTTACCATTTACCAATAATATTGTCATTAGTGAGCAGCTCTAAGATTGAAAAATGCAGCTAATCCTGATCGGTATTGGAATCGTTAGTGGACCATTGGGGCACAAATGGATGATCAGTACTGGAATCAGCAACATAAAACCAATGATTTGTTGGCTGTGGTTAGCGGTGGAGTCAGTGTTCACACCACTATTTTGATCATGCAACCAAAAATCGCATGAAGACATAACCTTATTGGATTAACTTGAGCTGATTTGTTTTATGTGGTTAGGGATTGGCTTTCTACCACCAGACGTCTCATCTTCTTCAAGCCGTCTTGGTCCAGATGTTTCGTGTGCTCCAGTGTTTATGAGAACAATCACACAAGACTGAGATGAACCAAATCTTACAGTGTGATGTAAATTGAATAATAAGTTGTTGTTTTTTGGAGGAACATAATACTTTTTGTTCCTTTGGACTTATAAGTTCCGCAGTTGGATCTGGATGATGTGTACCTCCTCTTGAAGTATCAAGAGCCTAGATCAGTCAATCACGCTTTCATTTCTCGGATGACTAATATTTAGGCCGTGCCGGAGGTGTGCAATCTTTTTGCGAACAGCTCTCTTGACAGCAGCCAGTTTTGGTGTATAACAGAGTTCTCCAGAGGTTATTCCTGAGTGACAGTAAAAGTATACCCTGTAGGACTGATATTAGATTTGATCAAAGGCAGTGGGACCCCTTCAAAAAAAGTGGCTGCATGCTTGTTTACGCTTTGAACACAACACTCTCTCCAATTGAATATAACTTTTTGTCAGCTCAGGGATACTACAGGAACCAAACACTTTACATCATTAAAAACCATGGAAAAGCAGAGAGGTTGGGTCTTATATTTAAACATACATACACAAATGTGCAAGTTAATCTGCTTGAGTCTTTCCTATGTTCTTGGCAATATGCCTGACTCAGAAAGGAGCGGAATTAATTATGACTCCTCAGCCTATCTTAATTAAATCTTTTCACATCATAGATTTCTCACAACAGAGACAAAATATCTTCTGCATCTCAGAGGCGGTTTGGGTTTACTGGCTGAGAAGGTCTCACATTAAGTTGGCAAATGCGTGCTGTTAAAAGTTGCTTGCCCACAAATAGAAATTCACAGAAGTGTTTTCATGTCTGACCCCTGCGGAGGCCTTGACTCCACAAAAACAAAGTTGAATGCCCTTCAAAAGTACACAAAACTCTTAGTCGGGGTGCCCTGTTTCATTTCATGACCCCATCATATGCATCATGTTTGAGGTTTATTCACAAGAGTGGAAATAACAGTCAGTTGCAGTTTAATTAACCCCAAATGTCACCACATGTACGCAAATGTTTTGAATGCATTCATCTCTTCTACTTAGCTTTGCAAAGATCCACTGCCAAAATACTACAGTAAGTAGATGCAGTAGGAAAGGAAAAACACTACTGTTTGCCCAAAATAATAATATTACATGATCTTCTTGTGGGTAGTGTTGCATAGAATCTCGTCCAGCTGATGCTGATTTAGCTCATTTTAGGATCTAGGACCTTGTACGGATGAAAGTATCATTGTTATCTTAATAACCTATGCTGATACTCCACATGGTTCAAGAACAGCTTCAAATTTACTTTGGGTGCATCTGTTTTAGGCATTTTTGGCAAAATTGCCCTAATGATTAAGTGGGCAAAATAATCTATAGTATAGGGCCATTTTTAGAGCATTTTAAGCATTATTTTAATTATATCATATATCTATTATGTTTAATATGCTAATATATATATATATATATATATATATATATATATATATATATATATATATATATATATATATATATATATATATATATATATATATAATAAAATAAAATAAAATAGATGGAATAACCGAGTATTTTGGGTCAGATAATTAATTATTTCCACCTGTTTATCAAAGCCTTTATCAATTAACATGGTGGTACCAAGTGAAAGTACCCTTTTTCCCTTGACATATTGCAGGAAATTAGCATGTGCTAATATGATGGGATAGTTTCTTTCATTCATCTTGACATGTCGACTCCTTGTCGTACATTCCTCTTTAATAATCATAATTAGTTTATTATATTAAAGTGAAAGGTGTTCAGGCAGTGATGGCTGTAATTAAATTGTTGGGTGGTGTTGACATAAATGAAAAAAAGCACGTGCACACACACTAAAACATAACCGGAATGACAAATGTCATTGTTAATATGCTAATTAGGGTACGATATGATAATTAGATTGAACGAAATGTCTTGCCATGTCAATGTGTTGCTGAATAACATCATTCTCTGATTTCCTGTTGTTAACTGAGTCCTCCATCACAGTCATTGTCTTCTGTAATGAGGCTGTGTGAAGTTATTTAAGCGGTTAGAGTGGTGGGGAAAAAAAAAAAAGTTCACACACATACATACACGCACACACAGTCCTTGCAAGCTCGACAGACAGAGCTCTGCGGTTCAATGCTCTCTGTTGACAGCTACAAGTGGAACATTGTAAAGTGAATTTGAGAGCTGGACACTTCCGTTAATCATCAATTCCCATCAATGACGATGCCCACTTTTAGCTGCGTGTTTCCGCATATTCCCTGAATGTTTCATGACGCAAAGCCTCGCAAAAATACGCAGAATGAGAGGGATCATCTGTACTCAACCTGATTGACGGACATAAACGAGCTTCTTTCGGTGTTCAGTCCATGTATTCTTCCGAGGCTTCGTGTCATTGTGCACTCGCCGAGAGTTGGGCGTCGTCATCGATGGAATTTGCCGATTAACTAAGGTGCTGGTGCTCTGGTTCAGAAATTTGTTTCTAAATAGGCCTTGTACGTTATATATTGTACATGTTTGAAGATAATTGCTAAAAACGCACCTTGACTGAGAACTATGTAGTTAAATGTTTTTCACCGTTTCAGTGTTCCTGATTTTTCGGGGGTGGTCTGGGGACACACTTCAGTTGGGCACGAGTCCACTTTCCCCTCTTTTTAAAAACTTGAGTGCCTCCATTCGTATTGGCGGTTATTCGGCGCAATGGTGATGTACAGTTAGCGAGCTACAGTACTTGCCGATATTGTTATATCGTGTTGTGATTTACACTATTCGACACGGTGTGTGAAATTCGAATTGTTTGGATTTCGAAGTTAGTATAGTCATGTTCTATAAATGGGAGATTTAGTAGGATTTAGTAGGTTTTCTTCTTACCATTTTTTTTAACAGTACATACAGTACGCAAAGTTGAACATATTTTGTTTTTGCTAGTGTACTGGGAAATTACTCTTGCCTTAATCATTTTTGTTCATTGACATTCTGTTTAATTCTGCTAAAAAATAAGCAAATTCAGGGTTTCCCCAGAAAACTTGCTTAGCCTGGTCAGGGGGCAAGGAAAGTCTGGCTGGGTCACTGGGTTAATAAAAAGCCTGAAATTATTACACAATGAATCAATTATGTGCTTGTTGAACATGTTCTTTCCTTAAAGTGACAGTGTGTATTATTTAATGCCACCTAGTTGTGAAGTAATAACAACAATTGAACTAAAAAACAACAATTTTGAAGCACTCGCACTATGGTGCCTCCGAGAGACATACTTCGCAAGGATACCACAAATTGCTACCAATTATTATTTGGAATGAGCGAGCGACAAGCAAGAGTGGCTAGCAAGAAGTCGCTGGAGTGGCTAACAAGAGTGGCTAGCAGGAGAAGCTAGCAAAAGCCAGCAAGAGGAAAGTAGAGGAAGATAAGCGGGGCATCCACCTGCACGCCCCAGCTGTGAAAGGTTTAGCGGCAGTTGACCCATTGGGTCAGACGCTCTCTGGAAGCACCACCAGGGGCTAGCTAGGTCCGCAAAGTTATTTTCCTTCGGGTATCCGTAGCAAAAAGATGGCTGCAAAACATAGCCTCTTGTAAGTTGAGGTGTGACATATGTAATATAATTAGCGATTACTACAATTATAACGTTAAAATAAATTAGGTCACCACTAGATGGCGCAAAATAATACACACTGTCACTTTAGGTTTGATGTGCTGTATTATTTTCATGGATGCTTACATGGCAAGTTGGCAACCAATATATGTTCTGCCTCACACCACTACAACACCGCAATATGGGTCTCAGTAACATGTGACTAACACCACGTATGATCAGAATACACAATAATGCTTCAGTGTATGCTGCTTGTTGTCCTCGCTAATATTATTTATGACAGCAAAAGCAGAGGCAAGTCGAAGAAAGAAGGCTGGTAAATCACTATTATGATAATGCTTCTGCTACGCTATTTATTTATTTATTTTTTTACATGTGTGCGTACAGAAAGACATCAATAAACACATATATTTTCTATTTGTGCGGAGAGTCCACATATTGTTTGCTGCCACATGACAACCAGCCAGAAGCAAAGTGGACGATCAAGACACATTATGTTGTTTACCAGCTTGTCTGTGCCTAAAATGGCTTTAATAAGCATCTCTGGGGCTTGTTTACAGTACTTGCATGTAACTTATAGCACCTTAATGTGTGTTACAAATCTGTGCTCTGAAATGGTGTTCCCATAAAGCTAAAATGGATGTGCAGTCGCTTTTCCATGACTGTCATGTGGTTGATGTTGACATTGAAGTGGTTAGAAGAAGACTGACAAAATGCTGAATGTGCGGAGATTGGTTGAGACGTACGTAATATGGTAATGCGCATAACAAAGTGGTTGCCAAAGTTCCAAAAAATGAAGAACAGAAGTCAATGTCAGCGATCTTTCTCCAGTGTTGTTGGAAACACAGCCATAGCCGCTCCAAACACAATAAAAGCAGCACGACTGATGGAGCTACTAAGTACACTCCATGAAACAGTAGAGCTGTAACACCAACAGGCTCATTTAAACTGTGCTTTACTCTGTGAAGAGTTAGCTGCTCGTGGTCATAATGTGACAGGCATAAAAACAAGTCATGAGAAAAAAAACTCCCCTTATATAGTAAGTGAGCAAGCATGCTGGTAGTGCTAAACTCTTCCAGTTTAAGCCCCCCTACCACCCTTTTGTCTTTATAATTAGGAGTTAATGTCAACAGTACAAGTGCTGTGTGTGTATATATGTGCTCTTTTAAAGAAGAGGAAGCAGCTACATTTACTGGAAATGGATATTTGGTCCAAGCTCATTATAGAGACCGAGCACATCTTGGGTGGAGCGGCACTACTACCTTGTAGGAGATATATACTGTAAATAGGCTTTAAAGCTACAATAGGGAATAACTTGACAGACGAATAACAGCTTTGGCATGATGGTGATGCTGCCCAAGCTTGTATTAAGAAGGCCACAGTATGTCTGTTGTTGCCATGGTGACCCCAGTTCAGATACATTTGTAGTCTGTTATATTGCTGGACCAGGCTTGGCGCGGAGGTCTGCGCTTGAGCAGGTGGCATTTCTAGATTACTGTTGCTCGAACTTCCTGGACAGCTGATACACACACACACCCTCACGCACGCACACACAATTTGCAGAATAACAGTGTGAGGGCTTCCACTTGCGATTTATTAGCTGTGACATTAGCCACTGGTGTCAGGAGATTCCAATTTTGCCACAGCTGCTTCCTGTCACCACATCGCTGTAATTCCACTAACAAGTTTCTTATTTTGACATTTAAAGTTTGACTTTTTCCCCATTTAATCGTAATCATTGCTTGTTTTTTTTTCTTCCCACTTTTACCGGTCGGTTGATGATGTGATGAGGACGTAATTGCAAATGATGTTACTTAAATACATCTGAGTTAAAATCAGCTAGGGTAGAGGAGTATTAATCCTCAGGCTTGCACCTTACCTCTACACTATGAAGCTTTTTTTTTGTTTATGTTTTTCAGCCTTTACGATTTGAAATTTGCATTCTTGCCGTATCAATTCCAATTGGATTAATTGTTCAGCCCAATTTTGCACAATACTTCCACACAAAAGTGCAACAATCTGCGCTGCACATACCCTATGTGTGTTTTTGTGGACAAACGCACGTGAATGACATCTGGTGAAGAGTGGGAATGTTTTCTAATTCAGTATATTAGTGGAGAATGCAACACTCACACACACATGCTGCCAAAAAATGCTACTTAGTTTTTCTTTCTGCAACCCTGTCAAGGAGTAAGCCACGGTAAGCTGGTTGGGGACCACAACTGCTGCAAAATTATTCACTTGTTCACCAAACAAATGATGTAAAACATATACTGAACTGACCTTTTATCCTAGTTACCTCAAGCACTTTCACAGACAGACAGAAAATGTGAAAGTTTTTGCAGACAGATCGTAAAGTAAATTAATTTGGCCTCTTATGGATGTCATTCAAAATAACTATACTTATTACTCAAGGTCTTAAAGAAACAACAAATCAATACTCAAACACTTTGTATGTGGCAGGTTGATACCATGCATGGTCCTTGTCCCTTCATTTAAATCTCCTCCATCGACTAAATGGTGAAAAGACACAATGGTAAGGGTCAGAGTCAGAACCGCTGTCAAAACGCCACTGTTTTTCTAAGGAAGTGTTTTAGTTTCATTGAGTTTTAATGAGCAACGCGAGAAGTCAGTGGAGGCACTTGCCAAGATGACATGCAGCCCATTAGGTGCATGAGAGGGGATTCAAATCGGAGTACATCTCTGCATTGTTATTCAAAAGAAGTTTTAGATTAACGTGCATATCATACCAAAAAGAAAAAAAAAACTAGAGAAGAGGAGGCTTTGCCAAAGATATACTTGGCTGCTTTACGTTAGCCCAGAATAGGTTTGTTGGGGACAATAATGCATTGAAAACTGTTTGGATCAGATAGCATGAATATGGGTCGTTGCTGTACAGCTCAGACACACTGGCGATAAAAGCACAGCAAATGCAGACTGGGGAAGATAAATATGATTTGGAAATATTTTACAGATTGTCACAACACATTTGCCTTAATGTTTTGATTGATTCGTTACTGCAAGTTGAAATTCTCACTGTCTACTTTTGATCACTTCATTTATTTACACAGCACTGCATGACGTTTTGTATGATGTTACATTGCATTTTTTTTTCTTTAAAGAACTTTTTCATGTCGCTACTGCTGCTGCTGCTGCTGCTACTACTGCCAGTAATAATAATAATAAAAATAATAATACTAATAATAATAATTTTATAAAATATTGATTTTGTAGTACAGTACACCCAAGACATAATATATAATTTTTTAATATCCATTTGTTATATTTCAGTATAACATTTTAGATTTAGTCATAGTTATACTTTTCTTTGCTGATTGCCTGCACAAAATACATTCCGCAAATGGACATAATGCGGACTATTCGAATATATAGTAGTACACTGATGTATAGCTTTTTCTCACACTGTAAATATTGGTTCATTCTTAAAAAGAACTAAAAAAAAAATAAAATAAAATAAAAAAAATAAAATAAAATAAAAATAAAAGAGACCCCTGTTGCTATATCAAAAGCCTAGACAAGAGGTAGCATTCAAACAAATACACATAACCACCAACAGGGTTAGGTAAATGAGCCTTTTTCCGTCTTTTTTTGTTTGTTTGTTTGTTTTGTCCAAACCAGTATCAATGCTAATATCATGATGCAAACCACACAAAGGGAAAAATAGACAAACAAAAGTGGATAAATCGAGTCCAGGCTCGGACCTTCCTGGGTGGAGTTTGCATGTTCTCCCCGTGCCCGCGTGGGTCTTCTCCGGGTACTCCGGTCTCCTCCCACATTCCAAAGACATGCATGGCAGGTTAATCGGGCGCTCCGAATTGTCCCTAGGTGTGCGTGTGAGTGTGGATGGTTGTTCGTCTATGTGTGCCCTGCAATTGGTTGGCAACCAGTCCAGGGTGTCCCCCGCCTACTGCCCAGAGCCAGCTGAGATAGGCGCCAGCAGCCCCCGCGCCCCTTGTGAGGAATAAGCGGTCAAGAAAATGGATGGATGGATGGAAGTGGATAAACTGTTTGTCTGTTTGTTCTGGTTGGTGGATGATAACCTTCGTAAAAGACTGATTGGACTCATACCATTTGAGTTCTGGGAAGGAGAAACTGTTCCATTGCTCCTTCAAATTAATGTTGGTATTTAGATTTTTAAATGCATTTGTACCCAAACTCAAGGATTTCTTTGAATATGCGCAACTCTATCGAAAGGTTTTGCAGAAATGTGTCTTTATCCATTTTGCATGTTCTTGCTAACTAATAAAGCAACCACCAAACAGTACCAAAGCTACCAAAACAGTACCTCTCACCTTCACTAATTTGAAAACAAAAGTGCGCCCTCTAAAATATTCCCAAATGCTTTTCAGCATGGCTCCAAGCTGAACCGGCTGAATACAAATTTTGGATACATCTGGGTGTTTTGTACAACTACAAGTCCATCTTTTTTGCTAGTAATTATTAAACCTCTGTGGACAGCGGCTCAAGGATAGTGATGGATTATGA